>NC_028357.1:53908731-53959299 GCF_000741045.1 Vigna radiata var. radiata | reverse complement strand
AGATAAAATTGAATTGAATGAAACTGTTACTAATTGTGATGGTTTGAATGGTAACTGCAGGCGAGCAAAGCAGCGATAACAAACTTCTTTGAGACAATGAGAATGGAATCTGGCACTGCTATCGGCATAACAATTGCCACGCCCGGTTTTATCAGGACAGACCTTACATTAAAGGCCAAATTTGAATTGAAGGTTTACATTTATTTCCTATATTTTTTTTTCAATGAATTCAGTTCTAAAATTTTTTAAAAAGATTAAATTTAGTTATAACCAGAATTTATATTCGAAAATACACATTGTCTACTGAGGTGCAGTTATGGCTGTTGAAAGATTTGAACAAGTTTTTTGCAATTCAGGATGTTATGAGAATAGTTCCAATGGGGTCAGCTAGTGAATGTGCTAAAGCCATAGTTGAAAGTGCATGCAGGGGAGATATGTATGTTACATATCCTTCTTGGTACAGAGTGTTGTTTCCTTGGAAGGTGCTTCATCCTCAATTCGTAGATTGGGCCTTCAACTTGATCTTTCCAAACAAGTCTGCCATGAAAGGCAATCTCATGATGCCAGAGCATAAGGCAGAATAAACTCTTACCTCTCTACCAATGAAGGTAACTTGGAAGTGTTTGTGACCAAGATACTTCATAATAATTATAAGACTTTACTTTTTTGTCTTTTTCTTTTTTGTTGTTGTGGAATTATGTTAATTAATAATAATAGAAAATTTGGGAGTGTTCTTTGTTCTTTTTTTTTTTTTCCTGAAATGATATTTGAGAAGGATTTTCATAGTGACAATATTAGAGTAAGGGTGTGTAGAATAGCTAGCTTTGTCATGAAAATTTTTATGATAAAAAATAAAGGAAAATAATTTATGTATGAGTTAAGAAATCATCTTTTAATAAACTAAACTGAATCCGTTTATTGTCAAACAATAATGTCTTATAAACAAAGTATTATACGACGATAATATAATTAATAGTAAAATCTAATTGACCTTAAATTTTTAAAAATTTAAAATACAAAAGTTTAATAAAAATTTAATTGGAAGTTTTAAAATTTATCTGAAAATTAGAACATAATTAAGTCTAAATATTATTAAATAATGTGTCGTGTTTCTTTTAAAAGTGTAGTTTAAGGCTTTTTTTTTAAAACCATTAAATACAATCATTTTTTAATTTCAATAAACATTAAAACAAAATGTATGTTAAGTGAAAGATAACGATATAAACACATATCTTTAACTTAAATGTGATTTTGATAATAAATTTGTATAATTATAAAAAAATTAAGTTAATAGATAACAAGTTAAAATTTTAAAGAATAATAAATTATAAGAGATCATTTAAGATGATATCAATTCACTTTTTCACAAACTTAATATTATATATATAAAATCTGAGATAATCACTGCAACAAATATGAAATGCCTTTAGAAAGACTTTTATTCTTGTTGAACGTTAATTAGTTTAAATTTAAGTTTATGTTTTGATAGTTTAAGTTTTGGATTTTTTTTTTATGTTTACTACCTTGTTTACTTGAAACAAATACAATATATAATATTTTAATGTATTGAAATAATTTTCTGTTTTTTCAAAGGATAATAATATTTTAATAATATTTTTTGACAATGGGACACGTGTTATCATTTTATTGGTCTATTTGAATTTATGTTTAAAAAATATTTAAAACAGACTAATCACATAGTTGTCAAAAAGTTGTTAAAAAAGTGTTGTTAAAAGAAATTTTTTCTTTTTTAAATGTGATTTTATCATAAAAATAAATTTATTTTTTTTTTAAAAAAAAACATAACTTGGATCTCGATTAATGCACATTACATCTAAATGACGTATGTAAGTGCTCATTCAGTGCCTAAATGACGCATGTCAGTGTTCATCCGCCGTCTATTTTGTTCTAAGATAATTCTCTGGATTTTCTCGTTAAACTAGGCAAAAATGCGCTTAACACAATAAACGTCGAATACACTAATAGGCGACGTCTACTGCAACGTCTGGCCATGTGTAATCCAATACCTATTTGCGTTTAATGTGTCCTTCATGTCAAAATAAGGTATCTCAATATGATGTCGAAATGGTACAGGACGTTAAAAGTGCAAAATAGTATAATTAAAAACTTTTTTTTGTTTGAAACTATAAAAAACAAAATAACGTTATGTTTCTTTGCTTTAATGACAAATTAGTCCACTGCAAAAATTACTACGATCTTATATTAGAAAAATGATATTTTCACACCAATTTTTGATACTATTTTGACACTGCACACGTGTCAAAACGTGGTTGGACAATTTCAAATTAGAAAATGCTGAGACAAGGATATATTTGGAAGAAAAAAATCAAAGTTTTTTTTAAAATTTGAAATCGTCCAATCACATTTTGACATGTGTGCAGTGTCAAAATAGTATCAAAAAATTAGTGTCAAAATTTCATTTTCCCTTGTATTAATAAGTGACTAGCAAACTCTCCTATAAGCCTTATTGTGTGACCCTTAAAATAACATATTTTTTTACCAAAGGAAAAAAGAGATATTAATAATGACAACTAAAAATCTCTTTGCCTTGTGTACCTATTTAATTTTTAATTTTATTCTTTAAATAAAATTTATTTTAAATTAAAATAATTATTTTATAAATTTTATTTTTTAAATGATTTTTAAATTTAATCATTTTTTAACTTCATATTTTTAAACTTAACCATTTTTTAGTTTAAAAATTATGTACAAAATAAATAAAGTTATTTATAACAAAAATGAATTATACTTAAATATATATTTATAATAATAACAATATAATAATTTTATTATTTTTTATTATTATAAAGAAAAGTAAACACTTATATGTTTTCATTGGTTATTATTATTTAAATAGTAAACTTAAGATTTTTAACCATGATTTATGTTGATATACATTTGCATGTGACCACAATAACAAATTAACAATTATTATATATTTAGATCTTATTTGAATTAAATTTAGAAGCTAGATACATAACACACATAAAAGACATATTCATCAAAACATAATATAAACTGTACCAGTAAATCTTAAAAATAAATTCAAATATACAACTTTTTTTTAGTTTAAAAGTTTTTGAGCATTTTCTGAGGTGATTATAAATTTTTATATTCAATAAAATGAGTAAAATAAACAATATGGAAATAAAAGAACTTATAAACTTATTACAGGTTAAAGTAATGCCTAATATTTTACATATATCTTCTATCAAAAATACTTAATAATTAATAAATTTCAAAGAAAAATTCATTATTTTTTAAACAAATTGCAACGAAAAAAAAAACAGTTGACAAAAATCAAACCATCTGTGTGGTTGGATCATAAAAGGTTTCTCAATAAATACCAACTACCCATCTATAAATGTTTTTTGGCTGTTATCAAAATATATAATATGAGATATTTCTTGCTGGAAAGTTCTGATTCGATTTCGATCTCGTCCAAACTTCAATTTCACAGAAGCCATGGATGCAATTAGCAAGCTTCTCAACTTTGCATTGCCTCCTTTTTCACTACTTCTCCTCCCCATTTTAATGCTACCTTCGCTCATCTTCAAGCTGCTTATGCATGTAAGAAAATCGCTGCGCAAAGAAAACGTAGCAAACAAAGTTGTATTAATCACCGGAGCAGCCTCAGGAATTGGCGAGGTCTGTTTTTTTTTTTTTCTATCCTTGTTAGAGGATCTTGTACCTGGAGATGTTTTTTGATGCAGTATTTTTCCTCTAGTAAATCTGAGTTTTACTTTTGGTGATTTTCCAAAGCAAATAGCTTATGAATACGCAAGGCGAGGAGCAAAGCTTTCCCTGGTTGACATAAGAAAGGAGAAACTCGTGGCAGTGAGTGATAAAGCAAGATCTCTTGGTTCTCCTGATGTTACCACCATTGCTGCTGATGTATCCAAGGTCCAAGACTGCAAACGCTTTGTTGACGAAACATTCAACTACTTCGGAAGACGTATGTCAGTAGAAGAAGCCACTCACATTATAGTGTAATTTTTTGTTTGATCTTTCATTTCTATTCTTTTGTTTATAGCTAAGATCCGTAGATTTGGTGTTTTTTTGCAGTGGATCATCTGGTAAATAATGCAGGAATCAGTGGTAAGCCTGTAACTGTGGAGAATATGCGTGATGTTTCTGAATACACTGCAGTTATGGTAAGATTATTTGTTAGGATGATTCATTGAATAAGCTNAACTGTAATAGAATCTGTAAAACAAAAAGTAGTTTTAAAAGTTTGTTATAATTGGCAGGATGTGAATTTTTGGGGAGCAGTTAATGCGACATTATTTGCAATCCCACATCTGAAAAATAGCAAAGGGAGGATCATAGTGACCTCTTCAGTTTGCGGATGGTTCCCACTGCCACTGATAAGCATCTATAATGTATAAACTCTGGATATTCAATTNAGAATTGTGGAAACATCTTTTTGAAATAGTTTGAAANTATGGAAAATCTATTTTTGGAAGTTATGNTGTTGAAGATAAAATTGAATTGAATGAAACTGTTACTAATTGTGATGGTTTGAATGGTAACTGCAGGCGAGCAAAGCAGCGATAACAAACTTCTTTGAGACTCTGAGAATGGAATCTGGAACTGCTATCGGCATAACAATTGCCACGCCCGGTTTTATCAAGACAGACATTACATTAAAGGCCAAATTTGAATTGAAGGTTTACATTTATTTTCTGTATATTTTTTCAATGAATTCAGTTCTAAAATTTTTAAAAAGATTAAATTTAGTTATAACAAGAATTTATATTCGAAAATGCACATTGTCTACTGAGTTCCAGTAATGGCGGTTGAAAGATTTGAAGATTTTTTTTGCAATTCAGGATGTTATGAGAATAGTTCCACTGGAGTCAGCTAGTGAATGTGCTAAAGCCATAGTTGAAAGTGCATGCAGGGGAGATATGTATGTTACATATCCTTCTTGGTACAAAATGTTGTTTCCTTGGAAGGTGCTTCATCCTCAATTCGTAGATTGGGCCGTCAAGTTGCTCTGTGTACCTTATCTAAACAAGTCTGCCATTAAAGACAATCTAATGATGCCAGAGTATAAGGTAGAATAAACTCTTACCCTCCACCAATGAATGTAACTTGGAAGTGTTTGTCACGAATTCTGTCTTTTTCTTTCTTTGCTGTAGAATTATGTTAATTAATAATGGGTGAAAACTTGTGAGTGTTCTTTGTCATGGAAATTTTTATGATAAAAAAATATAAAATAAAGGAAAAATTTATGTTTTAATTTATAGAAGAATTTATGGTTTCATTTTTCTCTTGTTGCTTTTACCTGAACATATATAAAGGAAATAATTATTAAATGTAACCAAGCAAATAACAAAACAATATTCAATTAACTTTTAAGAGTTTACTTATTGTTTTATTCCATAATGAAAAGTCATAGTTTTTTTAAAATATAAAAAATACATATAGAGCCATTGTGATTTATAAAATAAAGGAAAATAATTTTATGTGTGAGTTAAGAAATCATCTTTTAAAACTAATTGGAAGTAGCTTCACTGAATCCGTTTATAGTTAAACTATAATCTCTTATAACATAGTATTATATGACGATAATATAATTAATAGTAAAATCTAATTGACTTAAAGTTTTAAAATTTTATAATACAAAAGTTTAATAAAAATTTAATTGGAAGTTTTAAAATTTATCTGAAACTAAAAACATAATTAAGTCTAAATGATAGTAATAAATAATGTGTCGTATTTCTTTTAAAAGTGTTGTTTAAGGCTTTTTTTAAAACCACTAAATACAATTATTTTTTAATTTCAATAAACAAAAAAAAATATTAAGTGAAAGATAAGGATATAAACACATATTCTCTTTAACTTTAAAAGTATTATTTAAATCAAACAGAATTTAAAAAACAAAAAAAAAAAAAAACGTGAAGTTAGAGAACAAAATTATCTAAAATGAATATAAAGTTTCTGAGTTGGCCAATTTGAGTATATAAGCACTTAAATATACTCATATATCATTATCTAATTTAATTCGAAACATAATAAAAATAATTAATTTATTTACTCAAAGGGTCTTATTAAAGAAATACGAGATTAAGCAATTTTCTTAAAAGATTTTAATATGTTTAAAAGATCACATAAATATTGACTGAGTAATTTTTTTTTTACTAAAAGAAATATTTATCCCCTGCCAAGCCTATGTGTTCTTTTTTTTTTTTTTGGTTTTTAATTAGGTCAGAAATGTTCAAAATTATATATGGACTATACAACCTAATCCAGTTTACGTAATCTGACAATAAATACAAATATACATGATAAGTATAAATTAAATGTGATTTTAATAATAAATTTGTATAATTATAAAACTTTTAAGTTAAAAGAAAACAAATTAAAATTTTAAAGAATAATGAATTTAAGAGATTATTTAAGATGCTATAGAATATTCTATTATCAGATAATATATATATATATTTGAATGTTTTTTATATTTTTAATACTGTCTTTCAAGATGAAACTTACTAATTTCATTTTGTTATAAGAAAATAATTCACCTTTGCATAAACTAAATATTATATATACAGAGAGATAATTTGAGATAGGAATTGGTCCGTTTCAAATACTTTTTTTAGAATAAACTCAAACAGACCAATAAAATGGTGACACGTGTCAAAATTGTTAAAAAAGAATTATTAAAATATCATTCTCCTTTGAGATAATCACACATGTTCGATAAACAAGGAGCATTGCATCTAAGTACAAGTCCAGATCAGGTTTTTCTCTCCAAAATTAAGAAAAAATATATTTTTTATTTTTAATATATTTTTAATTTTTTTCAGTTTTTCCTCATTATTTAATGTTTAAGTAATTTTCAACGTATAATAAAAATAAAAGATATAATAGGCAAGAAAAATTATAAGATCTTGAAATTAACAATTAACAACAAGTTAATTTTTATTGAAAAAACAACAAATTATAAAAAAAAAAATAGAGAAAAAATAGCACTTACTTATACCATGTGGAAAAAAAAATACATCAATATATGTTTTGATTTTTCGTGAAGTGTTAGATTTATAGCCAAAGAATTGACATATTTGTATTCAAACATGTGATTATGGTCATTTTTTAATTTTTAGGTAACACTTATTCAATATCTTGAAATTGTATTATTTTGCTAGATTTAATTAGCACATATTTAGTATTCTAATTAAGGTTGGATATTGTTTTGTCATATCTCTAACTAACATATATACAACATAGTGAGATTAGAGATACTTTGTTAGCAATATTATCATATTTATTTTGACTCATTTAAGTAATATTTATACAATGTCGTGAGGCATTTTTAATTTTATGTCCAACTAATAATATTCAACACTATGAGACAAATTTTGACACATTTAATTAACATATATGTTTTATTAAATTTAATTAACACACATTCATTAAACCACCTATTTTACCATGCTTAATTACCATGTGTACATTTAGATAATTATGGTACATAATTGATATGTGTTGAGCATATTGTGATGATACTTATTTGTTATATCTAACGAACTCATATGCATTGTTATAAAACTATATCAATTTTAACGCATCTAACAAATATGTATCTAATGTCTTGAACATATTTATTTTTAACATCTTTTTAGCATTTATTCAATGTTTTGAGACTATGCAAATTTTTACATATATAATTAATTAATGTGTATCTAATATCGCGAGTTCATCCTTATAAAGATAATATTGACTAAATGAGATTAAACTTATTTTGTCACCTTTAACTATTGGATGTTAATAAGTTCATACTTATTTTGACGCGTTTTCACGTATTTAGTATCTTAAGACCATATTTACTTGACATGTCTAAAAAACACATTTAACATTCTAAGATCATGCCAATTTTGACACATTTGTGAATCAGACTAACATGTGTTCATGAAACCATGTCTATTTTACCATGTCAAACTATCACATATTAATAATATTATAGTTATTTATCATATACATAAATAACACATGTAAATGAGATGTCATACATAGATGAATCTATACTTATTTTAACATGTTTAACTATCACCTATTGATAAGACGTTACGTTTTTTGAAACCAAACCTATTTGGACACATTCAATTAATATTTATTTAAAGACCATAATTATATACTTGTTATTTGTCTTATCTAAATAAATGTAAATGTGTAATCGTTATAACAGGACAAAAATATTTAAAATGAATAGTTGTCTTATTTGTGAATATAAATACTTTAATTATACTCAAGTATCATTTAATTATAAATATAATAAAAATAATTTTGGAATAATAATAAAAATTATTGTCAATTTTGTTAATTATTTTTTTAAAGAACTTGATTTATTCACCCAAAGGGTCTTATAAAATAAATTCAAATTTACCTAATTTTCTTAAAAGGTTTTAAAATATTTAAAAGAACACAGAAATATTGACGGAGTATATTTGTTTTTTCTCTAAAAGAAAATTATGTATCCACCACTGACCGAAAGCCAATGATGCGCTGTATCCTTTTGGTTCTTAATAAGGTAAAAAATTCTCAAAATTATAAAAAGGTAATGCCTTTTATTTTACAATAAATACAATACATAAGTACAACTTAAATGTGATTTTAATAATAATTTGTATAATTATATAAAATTAAAGTTAAAAGAAAACAAGTTAAAATTTTAAAGAATAATAAATTATAAGAGATCATTTAAGATATAATGTAATTGAATGCTTTTTATACAGTTAATACTGTCTTTCAAGATGAAGCTTACTGATTTTATTTTGTTATAAGAAAATAATTCACTTTTTCACAAACTAAATATTATATATATATATATATATATATATATATATGAGTTTGTTAATTTATATTTTTTATTTTTTATTTTATTTTTCTTTTAAAAAATAATTATCTTTTAAAAAATATATTATAAAAGATAATAATTATTTATTTACACGTGATCAATCATAAAATAAATAAATATTTTTTATTCTTTTATTTTAAATTAAATTTTAAAATCATTAAAATATCTTTAAATTTATCTTTAGTTTTCTTTTAACAGGAATTTTTTAATGTACCAAGTAAAAAATGTTCTTATAATATGAGATATGTGCGACAAAGCCAAGAACATTGCATCAAAGTAAGAGTCCGGATTAGGTTTCCTTCTCTAAAAGTAAGAAACATGATTTTTTATTTATTTATTTTTACTATAATTTTAAATAAGATATTTATTTTCAGTTTTTTCCTCATTATTTAATATTTAAGTAATTTTCAAAGTATGATAAAAATAAAAGCAAAGATATAATAAACAAGAAAAATTATAACTTCTTGAAATTAAAAACTAACTTCGAAAAAGCATCAAATTATAAAAATAAAAAATAAAGAGAGTGGTAGAAAATAGTAACTACCATGTGAAAAAAAAAAAGAGAGAGAGGAAGAAAGAAGAAAAGTTCTTCCATCAATATGTTTTTATTATTCTTAAATTTTTGGATTTATATTTTAAGAAATGACATATTTATATTCAATATAATGTTATTATAGTCATTTTATAATTTTTAGGAGCCACAAATGTCTTCAAATTGTATTTATTTTGCTAAACTTAACTAATTTATTTATTATTACATACGTTTTGTCATGTTTAATTAATATGTACATAATGTTGAGGTTAGAGATATTTTATTAATATTATTGGATGTTTTGAAATCAGGTATATTTTGATACATTTAAGTAATATAACAACCTATTTTAGGATACTATACCTATTTTACCATGCTTAATTATTATTATTATTATTATTATTATTATTATTATTATTATATATATATATATATATATATATATATATATATATATCTTTACGTGTCTAACTTATTAGTATAATATCACAATACTTATTTATCATATCTAACAAACACATGTACATCATTATAAGATTATATCAATTTTAATATCTCTAACTAATATATATATATATATATATATATATCATGTCTTAAAAAATTATTTTTATTTGTCATGTCTTACTAAAATGTAACATTTTGAAACCATATCAACTTTGATATATCTAACAACATGTATTTAGCATTTAGAGATCATACCTATGTAGATAACTCTAATTACACGAGACCAAACCTATTTTGTCACTTATAACTATTACACGTTAATGAGGTCATACCTCTTTTGATACATTTACATATATTTAGTATCTAAAAGCCATACTTATTTGACACATCTAATAACATTCAAGATCACACCATTTATAACACATCTAAATAACACGTTTGTGTGGTCTGGCTAATACGCGTTCGCGTTCATGAGATCATATCCATTTTACCACGTCTAACTATCATATATTAATGAGATTATGCCTATTCTGACACACACATAAATAACACACGTAAATGAAATGTCACACATAAATAACGCATGTAGACAAGACCATGCCTATTTTGTCACATATTCATGAAATCATATTTATTTGATCACATTCAATTAATATTTATTTAACGTCCTATAAGACCATACTTATTTGTCACATCTAAATAATAAAGTACAAATCAACTCTGACACATCTAACTAACAAACATCTTAAGCAATTTTTGACACATCTTATTAACATAAGACTATATTTATTAACACATATTAATAACACGCATTTTAAGACTATAATGATAAACCACATGTTCATGAGACTATACGAGACTATACTTATTGAGTCACGTAAATACCATGTGCTAATGAAATCATACCTATTTTACCACGTCTAACTATCCGTATTAGAAGGGGGAAAAGCTCCACGTGTTGCTTAGCTCCATGCAAAATTAAATGCCAACATTAAAGAGCTCAAAATAAAGACCGAGCTTGAGTGACTCTTTCATGTGTCTTGTTTGGTCTCTTCTTTTTCTTCCATCAAAACAATGGTTTTCATTCATGCAATGTTGAATGTTCTCGTTCCCCCTCTAAGCTTGGCTATTCTGGTGCTAATTTTACCACCATTTTTGTTATTCAAGATTCTCCGTTTCATCGTAAGATCAATTTTTAGAGAGAATGTAGCAGGAAAAGTGGTACTTATCACTGGAGCTTCCTCGGGCATAGGAGAGGTACGTTCTTGCATGTTTTGAACCATTTTTACCTTTCAACTACCAATTAGTTTTTGTAATTCACTGAGTGGAATTGGTTTTGTTTGTGGGTTTTTCTGATTTGTTTCACAAAGTACCTAGCATATGAGTATGCTAAAAGAGGGGCGCATCTAGCACTTGTTGCTAGAAGAGAAAATCTAATAAAAGAGGTTGCCAACAATGCCAAATTACTTGGATCCCCTGATGTGATCACTATTCCTGCTGATGTTTCAAGACCTCAAGATTGTCGACGATTTGTTGAGTCAACAATCAACCACTTTGGACGATGTAACTTTTTCTTAATCTTACATTTCATGATTATAGAGTTATTTAACAAGTCTATTTTAATAATATATATATATATATATATATATATATATATATATATATATTGATCTTATGATGCATCTCGAGTAGGGATGATAAAATAGATTCATGTTTGTGGGTATTCTTAGATAAAATCCGCGAAGGTATTCTCAAATATTTATTACTCATAGATAAAAAATAACAGATATTTTAATATCCTCTTATAATCTAGTTAGGTATGTTATCATGCTATTTATACCCTTATGTATCCATTATTTGCAAAAAAAAAATATTAAATTTAATTTAATTTAAATTAAAATTAATTTATATTTTAATTTATTTAAATTTAATTAAAAATAAAATTTATATTTATATTTAATTTAAATATTATTTTATTTAATTATTTTGTGATTTTATTTTAAAAATTTATAAAATCTTCTTTTAAATATCCACGTATACTTATATATTTTAAAATACCCACATATATCTTTTAAACAAGTATCTAAAGATGAGTAGTGGATGAATTTTTTCTGTTGTTTGTTGAATAACAGATAAATACTATTCGTATCCGACTCGATTTGTCGTCCACTCTAACTTTAAGAGGATAAATTTGTGTGTTTAGACATCTTGAATTTCCTTATGTCCAAACCACCCACACATACATATGAGTGTATGTCTCCCAAAGGCTAAAAAATTTTGAGTGCATGATGTTTAATCCTAGCACCATGTCTTTATTTTCGTATTCGACTTTGGAAGTTCAGTTGGTCAAATTTCCTTCAATTAGATTAGTTGAAAGGCATTTATGATAATTAATTATTCACTTAATGATAATTAGCTACAGACAAACATTCTAAGAAATTCAAAAATGATATCACCTAATGAATACAAACTTAAATTGTTCGTTTTCTTCTAACAGCACAATGAAACATCAAGAAGTGCTTATATAGGTCTCTCATTTTCTTGCACTAGTTCCTAACATTGATAACAACCCACAACAGAATTAACCAGAGTGATGAGAAGAGTTAGTATTTTTGCATATAAATGTCTCATGTTTATGGCTAATCAGTCGTTGAATATTACCCTTTTTTGCAGTGGATCATTTGGTGAACAATGCCGGAATAAATGCTGTCAGCATGTTTGAGGACACCACTGATATCACAAACTTTGCACCAGTAATGGTAAAGAATTTATCTATATTAACTCTTCTCTGCAGCTGATTAAGAGGAATAGATTGTGAACATTTCCAATTGATCACTTTCAGATGATAAATCTTTTATTTAACAGGACATTAACTTCTGGGGTTCTGCATATAGCACTTACTTTTCAATCCCCCACCTCAGACAAAGCAAAGGAAAGATCGTAGCAGTAGCTTCTTATACTGGATGGATGCCTGTTCCGAGGATGAGTATCTACAATGTAACAGACGAGACCCTATCAACAACCCAATTAATTAAGCTTCTGTTATGATATATTTCTAGTGTCAATCTGTAGCGGATAATGACAATTTGTAGCTTTCTGAATTCTTCAGGCCAGCAAAGCAGCAGTGATCAGCCTATATGAGACTCTGAGAACTGAATTCGGAAGAGACGTAGGAATAACTATAGTCACTCCAGTGCTGATAGAGTCAGAAATGTCTCAAGGGAAGATCCTATCCAAGGATGGCAAGATGGTTTTTGATCAACAAATAAGAGATGTGAGCTATATTTACTTTTAAGACAAAAAGATCCAATTTTTAAAATGTTTTTCGTTTTATTTCCTAATGTTCTAATCAGAATTTCATCTTCGCTTCTGTAACTCGTATAGTTGAAAATGGCTCAAGTTTTGTGCTTGCTTTTCATTGTAAAGATTTGGTTCTCTTAACGCATTCCTTTTATTAATTTATTCATTTGGTTTATTGGCAACAGATGGAAGTTGGTGTGGTGCCCATAAAATCAGTGACAGAAGCTGCCAAAGCAATTGTGAATAGCGTTTGCCGTGGGGACTCGTACTTGACAGAACCAGCTTGGTTTACGACAATGTTCTATTGGCAGATGTTTTTCCCTCAAGTGTTAGGGTTTCTTAACCGCCGGTCACTGACTTCGGAGTCTGCGGAGGAGGATCCAGCTAGCAGCAAGAAGGTCATTGATATTAAACTCTTGAAGAAATATATAAATCCCAAGTCAGTGAGAAGTCCCAATATCAAACCCAACTAAACATCAATTTTATATTACAATCTGGCCATGCCATGTTAATGTGGAAATAATATATATTGTTGTAAGCTATTTCACCTTTTCAAAAAATAAAAATCATTTGTGGCGTGGCATTAAGTCTTTCTGGTTAGTCATATGCGTAGATTGGTAAGAAAATAGTTTAACTGTTTTTTAAGGAAATCAACTGTCACTCTTATCGCTCAGCCAATTGTTAAGATCACGAAAATCTTTTATGTTTTTATTTTGATTATAAAAAACTTATTTCCAAATTGAATGGGTATTTCATACAATACGGGAGAGGTGAAACAGTTTTCATTAATCTTCAGAGCTACTCACCAGAAAAATACTTCAGAGTTGTTCCCAAACATGTACATTTGTGACTGTTTTAATCATTATAATGTCGGAGGTACATTGATGATGAAAATGCCAGAGCAAACTTTACAAAAACTACTTAAGATTACGTGTAGCAAAGCTAAAATCCACTACAGAAGTTACATTTCAAATTACAAGAACAAATCACATGGCCATTCATGAATTGCAATACATCCTTAGGTTGTAGATATAGACAATATCATCCAACAAATAAACCTCCAATGGGAACACCTTTACACCAAGAACAATGAAAATATATAAAGCCAATCCGTGCTTCACCAGTGGTTTAAATACCAGGCAACCTTTAATAACATTATAATCTTGATTCTTTCCTCTTTCCCCCAAAGCCATGTTAGATCCACCTGCCCCGATTTGACGAAAATGAACACCGACTTTTCCCCTGGCTAATATTACCTGCATTTCTTACATCTAAAATTCATGGATAAAAATTCAACCTTCCAGTCACAATACCAGAATACAGGTTGGTTCAGCAACAAATGCTCTCTCACATCGTCATTCTTCTATGTCCATCTTAGTTATGCAGGGTCTCGGAACTCGAGTATTATGGTGGAGTGTGCTGAATGGTACTACATTCATCATGATATTAAGGTCTGCAATGATTACATTTTATTTGCTTGGTGGTGTAATCATTTTGAGCACAACTTTGTCCAGGCTAAATTATAAAATGCAAGTCATTCACATAATTACGGGGATAATTCAATCGGATCCGTAGGGTTTTGAACTAGTGGAGGTTGAAGAGACTTCAGCCTTCTCAGAAGTAACCATGCATCAGACTGAGGACAACCTTGACTCATCTCTAGAGCAAGTGGAAGGGGGTTTTTTTTATTGAACTCCACAAGAATTATTCCCTAGACAACAAACGTGAAGATGATAATTAACAGAATAAAAAACGATTATTGATTTGTAGTCAATCCATCTAACTACGTAAAACTTGCAAGAATCTGTCAGATTCCCGTGTATCTACAGCTAGAGAACTTTTATTTACCTCAAAGTTTGCTAAAAATGCTTGAAATTTACGCATTGTATCTTTCATTTGGTGGACAATCTTTGTGTCAGGGGAAGAAAGAGCTGCAGTTACCTCCTCAGGAGAATAACCAATTCCTTTCTCTACAACCTAAATTATTTATACCAGTGATCAACTTCTTACAGTTAAAAGATAAAGACCATGGGATAAAAGCTTGAATTCTAGAGCAAACTCACATTATGATCGACAAGGATTTCAGAAATAAGGCTACCATCGTCTACATACGCCTGAAGTTCATATGTTGTCCTTTTCTTAAACTGGAATCCTTTTACACCAGTCAAAAAGCACTACAAAAAATATACACTTACACTTAGAAAGAATCGAGATTGCAAAAACTGAGTTAAGCGTCAGTTGGAAGAATGAAGACATGCTCCGAAGAAAATTCCAGACAAGAGCCTATTTCACCACGGAACAGCAACAAATAGCTCATATTCAAATCTCAAACTCAAACGATATGACACATAATATAAAGAGGATATAATACAAACAAGAGGATTCGGACCACAGAAATTAATATTGTAGTAAAACATGTTGGTAAGTAGTCATTCCAAGTTTCCAGCTACTCATACTCAGAAACCAAATCACCAGACAGTTTAACATCTTACCTTGATTTTCCCCTGAACGGAAGGAGCTTCCTCCTTCATTTTAGCCCACTTGACTGACAAACTAGCTATGTATGTGAAAGGAACCTCTTGGTCTCTAGACAGTATGAGTGGATGGTTAAGGGCATCGACCATCTGGACATCGCTAGTATTTAAAGCAGTGCATGTGGTTCTATGCAGAATAGTATCTGTAGCAACAGGAGTTCCATCTGTATCTGTCTCAACATTGTAAACAACAGGAGAGCACTCAATACCAACAGAATTTTCTGGTGTTATATTAACTGTGTCAATATGTGCAGCTGCAACATTTGAATCCATGTTAGAAGACTGATTGTCAATAGAACATTCCCTTGCATTAGAAGCATCTATGTGCATCTCCTTGGCCTTTGAGATTACAGAAGAGAGCCGGTTAGACATAGGACTAGCATGGGATACAGGATTGGTATCCCTAGGCGTATCCATATTCATGGCGTTGGAACGTGATGACATGCCGTGTATTGAATTAGCAGGAGGACTGTGTGCATCCGTGGATAAAGTATCTTCAGTTGTTAAGCTGTTAACAGTGCTAGGTATGCTTCGGCCAGCACCTGTAGTTAAAGCACTGTGTGCACCCATGGAATGTGATGACATGCGGTGTATTGAATTAGCAGGAGCACTGTGTGCACCCATGGACAAAGTATCTTCAGTTGTTAAGCTGTTAATAGTGCCAGGTATGCTTCGGCCAGCACCTGTAGTTAAAGCATTCGTGAAGAGACAAAGTTGGGAAATCGTCAACATCATTAGATGTGAACTACCACCCACACACATAAACACTTTTATTTGTAACACAAAGTGAACCTTGGTTGTTTTCTTGGAAAGAAACAGTACTGTGCAGTGTGGAGCCATTGCACGCACGATTATCAACCCCACCTGGAGGCCACGCAGCAAGTGTTGCTCTAGTAGCTAAAGGAGGGAGCTCTCCATTTTTGTTTCTGCATGAGGACAATGAAGACCACCAAATCAGGGTTTACCTATATGCAGCAAAATTAGATATGGTAATAGAATAAGGCAGCAAAATTACATATGGTAATAGAATAAGGCAGCAAAAAGTTTGCACCAATGTAGCTTCCACGTTAAGACATCATACAACTTCCAATTGCACAGTTTGGTCCAAATAAACAAATTGAAATAATTGGTACCTTTTCCCCCTAGGTGGCTTGTTTATTTCTTCAACCAGTCGTTTTCGAGCAGCATCCAGCTCCTCAACCAATCCCCCCAAAACTTCAATGGTTTCAGGGACCAACATTAGAAGTCCACGACGCACATGTACATTAGAGATAGCAACCTACAAGTGTCAAATAAACCCCTCTACATCACTCTATCAGTGACAAGTAACTTAACCAAAACACTTAAGCTAGTCAGACATGTGGAAATGATAAACGAAGAGATTGCATATGGAAGTGAAAAACCCAGAGAGAACCAACCACACACAAAAACAAGAAAATTAAGAATAGACCGAATAGGAGTTTCATCCCGATAATACGCTGCATAAAAGCATGCATTAATAGATCACATAGATTACCAAAGTTAAACTCCAATTCTAATCGAAAAATAGCACCACGCAGCCTAAAGAACTATATTTAAGATTTATCCCATCCAAATTAAAGGAAGGTATGCCACAACAGAGAAAGAAACCTTTAAACCAGAAGGGGCACAAACTTCAAGCGCTTTGATAGGTCTATACTCCATTCCAAAGACTCTCTGAACACCGTCAGTCATTGACAACTTGAGGCACCTCTTAGGTCCAGGAGGTGCTTGTTCGTATCTTCCTCGTAGGGGACAAGTGATATTAATTATTTCATCAACCTACAACCATGAACTGAACATTGCGGTGAAAATGCACAGGTCTCCAAATCCCACGAATAAAAATCGACAGCTCTTATGTATCAAATCAGCGGAAAATACATATCAACAAACCATCTAACTCCATTCAACATTATACCAACAAGAAGAAAGTGCCCACCTGCAAAACGTAGGGACCAGGGAGAACGCGAAGGTGCATGGAATCGACGCCAAGAGGGAGAACGCCGGCGCCACATAAATTCATGTCGGCGAAAAGGAACTGCTCCAAACAAAGTTTGGCTTTCGCGGCAACGTCGAGGTGTTCGAAGGACGTAACAGAGACTTGGAGTTGGCGGAGACAGGAAGCGAGCCAGCCTCTCTTGAGAGACAGACCGAGGCGGCGGAGGAAGTCAAAGACTGGACAGGAAGGGGAGGGCGGAGAGAGGCTTTCAGCGACGTCGATGAAGTCGTCGTCGGAGATTTCAACGGGAACCTCCGGAAAATGTGGCTGCGGCTGTGGCTGTGGCCGTGGTAGGGGTTGGGATTGGGGTGGGTGTTGTTCTTCTTCGTCGGTGTCGGAATCGAGTCTGAGACGGCGTACGGGCATTTCTGCAGGAATTTTTGAAAATGTGAAGTGGCTCTCTCAGAATGAGGAGGGAATTGGGTCTCTCTACTCCACTCTTCAGCGCGCCAGGGATTGAAAACTGTGGTTTTTCGTTTTTGCTCCTAAAATTGGGCCTAACTCATTCTTTCTACACCCTCGTAATTTTTCAATCCACCTCCTATTTTTTTCAAAGATACCATTTTGTTTCCTTTTCTTCCTACCCTTCTTTTCCACTCTTAAGTGCCCACCAATGGTTTTCCACTCAGATTATTATAAACACATTTGTTATTTAATTAAAAATTAAAAAAAATATATATTTGTTTAAGCTTTTTTATATAAAAAAATATTAAATATGACATTATCTACATGTGTATGTGAACATCTCACATCATTGTGTTATTTGAAGTACATAACAAAACATGAACATATTGTTATGTTTTATAGGAAGAGTTTTACTTTAACATTTATGATTATCTATAAATTTAATGTCAAATAATGATATTAAAATTAAGTCATTCTTAAACTTTCTAAATAACCCTCACTAACCATGTTTATCATTTACTTGTACCACAAATACATATAAAATAATACCAAATTAATTGAGATTTGTCAAATATCAATTTGAATAAATTTAACATAATACGACATAAAAAAATATGATAAATACAAAAAAAAAAATAAAAAATAAAGGTGAAAAGAGAGATGGACGAAGGATGGTTTTGATATAATTTTTGTTTTATTTTATTGCTATTATTATCATTGTTTAATCTTTATTGTAAGGTGAAATGTTATGTAAGTTTGGATACTTCTTTTGTAAAATTTTGTACATCTTTCATTTCTAAACGTTATATTTTCAACTTCATTGTACTCTTCTTCTTTTTTTTAAGATTTACTTGTTTTTCAATCTTCAAACTTTATTTGGATAAATACACAAGCTTAAGTGTAATTTAAAACTTCATTTTATAGTGTAATTTAACAAAATTTAGAAGATGGTGCTCAAATTCAACAAAATTGTTACATATAATGTAATTATAGTGTAATTTAAAACTTTTTTTTTACTAACACTGAAAATATTTTTAACGTTTGTTATTTTAGATTTTTTTCTTACGTTAAAAAATATTTTTGACGTTTATTATTTTAGATTTATTTTCGTCTATTATAGATTAGATATAATTAGGATAAATATAAATTTATGTATGTTATAATTTTAAACGTGAATTTATGTTTATTGATTGAAAAGCAAACGTAAATAAAAGTTGGGTGTAGTTGTTTCAACATAATAAACTAATCTAAAAATCCAAAAAAAATTAACGTGAAATTTATATATCTAATGAATAAAAAAAAATCAACATATATATATATATATATATATATATATATATATATTTATCTTGTGAAATTTGGTTTAACTTTAGATCAAATAATAAAATGGGATTGCGATTATATTCTCACAGTGGATAAATTACGTAATTTTTTTGTTATTTTTTATTTAAAATATGAAAACGATACATATAGTTATATTATAGTTTATTTGTGTAGACATGCGTGGGATAAATTATTTGATTGGGTTTTGGGCATTGTTCTTTGGCTTGTTGTTATGTTGAATTAGAAAACAAATATAAGACCACAAAAATATAAATGTGAAATCATTGGTGCATTTAACTACACATAACAAAATGGCTTTGGTCAATGTCCACTACCAAATATGCAATTGTTATGTATTCCAACTGACTATATTTAGAATGAAACTCAAGTTTGAAACATTTATGTAAAACGAGGTAATATGTATCTATATAATAAGTTTTTGTTTATATTTGTGAAGAATGTGATTATTAGGTTTGTAAGTGACTCAGAGGTATATGTGTTCGCTTTGTGTGTATGTTATGATATGTAGAAAATTGTGTTGTTGTTTTTTTACATTAGTTTAATTGAAGTTTTATTGTTTTATTGAAAATGAGTATCTCCAAATTGAATATCACATACCACTTAAGTCACGTATGATTAACTTTTAATATTATACTTATTAAGTGAAAACTTGCAAGTAATTGAGGGGTGTGTGATCACTCAAGCAACGAGTTATTGTGTTATGTTGGTGCAAAACAACAAATGCAACAGTCATAGTATAAAAAGTATTCCCTCCTAAATAATTTGTGCAACACATGATGACTATTGTAATCCATAACCCAATTAAACAATAAAATCACAAAAACAATATCAAACTTTCTTTTCGTATTTTTGTCGCATAGTTGGTGATGGTGGACCATCCAAGCTTCGTATTGGATCTCTAACAAGAACCATGTCAAAGAAGATACAAGAAGAAGAGGGAGCACTCACTACTTTACTTCTATGGAGTATTTTTTACTAAACCTTTTCTTCTACAATAACTAAATATGTTTACTTGATTTGTAGATCATCAAAAGGAAGAATAAGGCATCACTCGTGGCTAGGAGTTGCTAAACACATTTTGCACATGGAAAATACCAAGCTAGCCACACTTATGCCATTTTCCATGTGCAACAAAGGAGCTGGACGAAACTCACATGTGGAGCACCATTTCATTGCATTTTTCACGTGTTCAATTCATAGCTTAGTTAGCACACTTCATGTGTAACCTGAGTAGCTTCCCATGCACATTTCAGAACCTTTCTTCATCTATAAAAGAGAGGATTCAATCCTTTGTAAAGGAACTTGAATTGAAGTAAATAAATGCTGCCAAATTTCAGCTTTCACTCTCAAGTTCACCTTTGTGCTTTGTTATCTTGCACTTCCTCTAGCTCCTTTCCCCTTAGAAAAGCTCTCTGAGTTAGAACTCCCCAATACACCATCACCAACCTCTCACGGACCTTCATCAAACACCTTGGATACACTTCATCAATCATCATTGCTTCATTCATCCGCTGCCAATTATGCTTCCGTGAAGCTTCTCCAAGCATGAATTCAATGGAGGCTTCTATCAGTTGGTGTGTAACTGGAATTTAACATAATATTTTCAATTGTCCATACTATATTTTATCCACTCCATTCTTATGCATTCACATATATCACGATTATAATTTTAAGTCAAAATTAACTTACAAATATACTCAAATCATATTCAGAGTGACTTTAAACCTATCATACTTGTCAAGTTCCAATTTTTTAAATTCTCAACAATAAAACCTGCATTAAGATTGATAATATATATAGGATTATTAATGCACTGTGTTTTATCACTGCATAAAAATTTCATTATGTATTTAATTACAATTTTGGATTCAAAAGACATTTTTTAATACATCAAAAACCAACAATCAAATCACAGGTGATGAAACCACGAAAAATATTAAGCATATATATTAATCAAATACTAACATCGAAATGAAAAAACACAAATATAAATATCACAAAAATACACAAAAAATTAATTTATTATATATAATCTCAACAATAAGTTTAGTTTTTCACGACAGAGAACTCATGGTTTACAAATTGAAAAGTTTGGGAAGAAATTAAAATCATAAAGAACTAGCAAGTCATATCCCAATATTCTTAGCAATTGTTAATGCTTGAACTATGTTTCCCTTTCCTATCTCCGTCTCCAATTCTCATCTCGTATCATTTTCAACCCTAAAAGGGAAAACCCAACATAGAAGAAAAATGAGACCATAAACGACAAAAATTAGCTTATTCACACCTTTCTCAACCTCTAAAGGTCTCTTAAACACACTAAAGTTGATTCCTAATAATGAAAACAGAAGAGAATGGAGAGAAGTGACAAAAGGCTCATAAAAAACATTATTAAATACCCATGCTTTGCACGTCAGGCCCGATATTATTGTCCGTCGACTCAATTCTTACCCAAGAAAACTTACAAAATTATGTTATCTAACTTACAACTTGTTGGGTGAGCAATCTGACTGACCAAGAACCTGACCTCTATTGGACTTAACCTAAAAAACCTGATCCTCGACCTCACCAACTTAACCTTAAAAAGTTGGTGCTCAATTGCAACATGCTTAGCCTAAAAAAAATGGTGCTCAATCTTATATCTCTTTATAAAATTTCCAATTTTACCATTTTTTTCATGCTTCCCTAGATTCTATCTTTTATTAAATCAGAATGTTTTCTATTTGTTTATCATACGCACTCAAAATAAATATTAAAGATAAAACAAACATAGAACAATTGAAATACAAAACAATGAAAAAACAAAATAAATGTAAAGATTAATGAAGATAAAATCTATAAATGAATTAATTTAATTTACAAAACTTAACACAAATAAAAAGATGTAGACAATAACATGTCATTATTATTGAATGTATTAAATGTATGTTTATGTACCATACATACCTATGACAATACAAATTTGATGTGACTAAATTGATTTATGCATATAATCTAAGATATTAATAAGTCAATAATTTTAATTTAATATTATGAATGAGGTGGAGGAATAATTATTTGAGTAATGTGAACATTAAATTACCAAATGGTGAAGGAGAAATATACAAAAGAGACATAATTTTTTATAAATAATTTAGGTTGTGTTCATTTTGAAAAATGGATTTGGAAGAAGGGAAGTGAATGAATTTGAAAGGATATGATAGTGAGTTGGTTGTTATTTTTTTTAAGGAATTTTGAGGTGATTGAGAGTAAAATTAGAAATAAAATTTGTGAAAATCAGTATATGATTTAACAGATTAAAAAAATTGTTTAATTAATAGAATTTGAAGATTACGAAAATATTCTTTATAATATTAGTAATGTAAAATAATAATTAAAAAATATTTTTGACATGAAAATAAATTATATTATTATTAGTATTAATATCATCGTCGTCATGATCATTATTAACTCTTTTGATTGTTTGATCTTAACTGAAATTGTAATTTTTAGTTGAACATAAAATCAATCGAATAACACATTGTCTTTTTAGAATTGAATCAATCACAATACTAGAAACTTTGGTGGAATCGATTATGCAGGTAGTAGTGAAATCGAATACACTTGCATTCTGTTTTGTTTTGTAGAGTTAGAATCCAATACGATGTCCCGGAAATTGATTCCACCAACAACCTCCATGCTTCATATCTTTAATTTTACAATTTAGACATTTAATCCTAAATTACTCCGAATCTAAGTAAAGTAACAGAATTTCAAATCTCACTAATTTCTCAAATCACCTCAAACCAACTCGACAAATCTTACAATTCCATCATTGCATATTAACACAAATAACAACATCCACACAAACAACACACTATTAGTATTCATGTCAAAATTTATAAATATAACATAACTACAACCATTTATTTTATTTGTTAAAATAAGTGTAAGCAAGTTATCTAATATTATATATATATATATATATATATATATATATATATATATATATTAAAAGAAACGTATTTAATTATATTAGAGCATATAACAAATTTATTCTTCACCATTTAGTTTTATGTAAGAGAAACAAAACCAAATACATGTATTCATAAAAAAATACAACAAAAACTGAAAAATTGTTCTGAATTAAACTGCACAAATTAATTTTATTTTAAATTTTATTTCAATTGAACCACGAATGTAATTTCTACATTAATTTTAAATATATTTTTAACTAAAAATCAAATAAAAATGCACCACAGATACATTTTCAGCTAAGTACACAAGTGACTTAGTAAATTTTGTTTATTTTTAAAATGGCTAAATTCAATTCACAAACACATTTAAAACTATGAAAATAACTAGTTCATACTCCATTTCGTCTTTCCCCTCCCCAATTTTTTTGAGTTTTTTTTTAATCTGTGTATTCCTTCACTCTTCTCTTTTAACCCTTCACTTTTCTCATGTCATTTTCTAGCATGATCAGTGTCTTTTAACTTTCATTCTTGAAAACTATATCTTGTTTACATTAATACAAGTCAAAAGAATATTTTTTAATTTTATATAAAAATAAAATAAAAAAATTGTTTATACTGTATTGGAATGTAAATGTGGAAGAAAAGGTAAAAGAAGATTTTTAAAAGAGGGAAAGGATGGTGTGTAGACAATTATAATTGAGAATATTATCCTCCTCAGGTTTTGTAGTATTTGCTTTTGTTTTATTTGAATTACCTTGGAAAGTGAAGAAAGACAAAATAAAAATAAAAGATTATAGTAAAGCAAGGCGAGTTTTTTTATATCTTAAATAATAATAATAATAAAATTCTCAATTAATGATAATAAAATTGTAGCTTATTATTTAATTGAAATTAATTTATTATAATAACATAATTTCGCTTTTTATAAATATACAATTCTATTATTCTTTTAAAAATAGTTATATCAATTAAATCACTCAGAAACTTTAACCATTTTTCACCAATTCAATACAAGGGCAGGCTCTAATTATTTTTAGGGTTAATTTATAGATATTTTGTTTTTTCTGATAGCGAATAAAAGAAGGTGAAAAAACTAGCGACCGCTCAGAAAATTGGCACAAAATTTGAAAAACTAAAGAGCGCGGTTTTGTTTCCCTCCAAATTCATTTCACCATTTCCCTCTCTATCTGTCTCTTCCAATCGCAATCTTACTATTCTTTCCGATCTAATCATAACTCACCCTTCTCCCTCCGCTGCTCAGAGATTCACTCTATTTGCAATTCAACTTCTCTCAACAATGTCGTCTGAAACCCTAGAAAACGAGAGGCCTCAAGCGAAAGAAGAAGTTCAAGATGAGGAAAATCACACTAAACAAGAAGATACTTCCATGAAGAAGGACGTGAGTGAAAACGGAAACGTAAAAGAAGAGACTGATGAGCCTGGCGAAGCGAAGTCTAGCAAGTCAGCAGAAGAAAGCGATTACACTACGCCAACTAGTAAGAGACCAACTAGGGAGAGGAAAACAGTGGATAGGTACACTGCTTCTTCGACCGATAAGTTTCACAAGGCTTCCTCTCTCAAAGCTTCGACAATTGAAAAGGTACATACTGCAGTATATGGTCTGTTAATTTTTATGTTTTACTTTTGAAGTTTTCTTTAGAGTTCATGTTGCGCTTCTCTGTCGAATTAATATAAAGACTGTTGGATTTGATCGTGTGTGAATGAATCTCTGGGTTTCAGGGCAACGGTACGCAGCTCAAGGACATTCCAAATGGTAAGGCTTCTTGTTGTTACATGGATTTGTGAGTTTACAGAGTCCGTAGTGTTAGACACCGCGTACTCTTGTTGATGTGTTATTCTTTCTTCGTATTTATTTCGGCAATTGTATACTGCCCTGAGTTAGTGGATGGAGTAATTTGTGAATGTTGTCTACAGTGTCTTTTGGACTAGGTTTGTGTTTTTAGGACCTGCGTGTTTAATTGGTCACACGGAGATTTTCTGGTTGAAGAGAAAGTTATCCGTGAGAGATGTTAAGTCTTAATGTCTCAAGGGACTGGAGACAAGAAAGCTGTTAATATTATGAACATTATTACATAGCAAAAATCTTTACTTTTTTCTTTCGATTTTTAACTTAAATGACCCATTTAAGCATGTCATTCATGGTGACATGTTTAAGGTCTATATTCATCATATTGTGACTATAACTTGGTATCAAATCACCGAAGACAGAGACTTCATGACAAAAACTGAGGTGGAAGAAATGTAAATATCATAGCAAAATGACCTGAAATTTTGTTACCAAAACCACAAGGTTACATCCATGGAACGATGACTAGATTAGATTCCGTTAATTTTGTCACCTGTTCGTTCTCTCCATTAGGTTAATATTAATATCTTCAAAGTAGTTATGTGTCTCGTCAAAATCAACATGTATTTCTTCAGTATCAGGATTCAAGAAATGACTTTGTGCTTGTTTTTACCGACTTTATTTGCGTTAGGCTTTTGGCTTGTCTTGTTTCTTCAACATGTGTCAGGTTTTTTTTTTGTTTGTTTAAAGTACGCATTTTAACGTGTGAATGGTGAACTGAGGAATTGCATATTTCAATTCTGCTATGCTTCACTATCTCGGTGGTGGAGATGTTTTACAGATTTCCAAATTGGTAGTATACTTTCTATTCTTTATGTCATATTTCTCTAAGTTGCGTGTTTATGTTATTTACATCTATACTTTTCAGTGGCTTTCAAGTTATCAAAGAGAAAAGCTGATGAGAACCTGCATGCGCTTCATAAAATACTCTTTGGGCAAAGGGGAAAGGTGTAACTCAGTTCTTCAGATGTTTTCCCATTGTTTATTTGACTTTTTTTGTTTTTCATGCCTATGTTTTATATATTAAGAGACTGGCAGTATAAGACTGGATATTGGCTGTTCATTGAATACTAGTTACATTTTTTGTTTTGTTTAGGCAAACGCAGTAAAGAGAAATATAGGACTGTTTTCTGGCTATGTGTGGACTGACAATGAGGTATGGTTGCATCATATATTGTTCTTGTGTTTTATTTCTTATTGTGCAGATGAATCTTAATCCAATTTGTTATTGTATTGAAAATTTTGTTAGTTAATGTATTTTGGTCAATTGTGCATTTTGCCTTCAAATTTTGAATGCCGGAGTCTGTTATTAACCTGCTTAAACTATGGTTACGTAATTTTTTTGGCAGGAAAAACAGAAAGCAAAGGCAAAGGAGAAGATCGAGAAATGTGCGAAAGAAAAGTTGGTGGACTTCTGTAATGTGCTTAATATTCCGATAAATAAGACCACTATGAAGAAAGTAAAAGTTTATCTAACATTTTCCCATCCTTGTATCGTAACAATTTCTCTTTATAAACAAGTTATGATCAATGTGGCATTTCAGGAAGAACTGTCTGGAAAGTTGTTTGAATTTTTGGTGTCCCCGCATGCTACAACTGATGTTCTTCTAGCCGACAAAAAAATGGTAATTTTGTTCAACATTATTGTATAAGTATAAGAATTAATTAAGGTTCTTGTAATTCGTGATTGAATTTATCCTCTGTTATTAGTATATTGGTGTTATTTTAAATTGTTTGTTCCAACCAAGTATCCTAAAATTAGCAAATTGAAGAACCAAGTGCCAGAGACCTGAGAAATTCAACCATGTAATTGGAAACTGATTTTGTCTTAATTTCGCCATATTCAACTTGATATCTCTGAAACCATAATTTAATTTCAACAGTTAAATCAATCAAAATAGCTGGGTAATGATGTCTGCCCTGTATTATTGTAATTGAGTCTTAATTCGTTGTAAAAATATGGTGTTATATGTTCGACCTTTTTTACATTGCCGTGAGTTTTTCAAGCTTGGTTTTATGTTTCAGAAAGGTAAAAAGCGAGGCAGAAAGCCAACCCCAAACAAATCCGAAACACCTGCCAAGGTGTGTTGTTATACTATTACTTGAAGTTCATTCTGGCTTGCTGCATTAGTTATGACATGCTTAATAATGTTTTTTCTTCTGTTTTATTTCCTTATATTTAATCTGGTTTTAGAAGCAAAAGAAAACCTCACTAGTTCGGAAAAAGCAAAAGCAGTCTTCTGATGTCGAGGAGAGTGATGTCTCTGAACCTTCCGAGGCAGAAGTTGATTCTGAGGAAAATGATGTTCCAAAAAGTGTAAGTGATCATGATGACGAAAACATGTCAGAGAAAGAGGAAGATAAAGAAAAGGTTCACAATGGGTCTTCGAGGAAGACTCTGAATGAAGACCAAGACGAACCAGTAAAGAAGACTACTACAGTAGAGACAGCCAAGAGCAATGAAAAAACTCCAAAACGATCTACTTCAAAAATAGCTCGTAATAACCAGAATTCGAAAGGGAAGGTTGCAGACAAAAAACGAACCGACAAGTCTTCAAAGGCTTTAGTTAAGGATGGAGGTTGGGTCCTTTTCATTGTAGCTGATAACATCATCTGTACTAAATCTAATGCCAGTTTGTTAGTTGGTCAAAAGTGAGTTTTGGAACCTATGATCACGTTTGCTCGAGTTTTCCCTGGAAAATTTTATGCTCTAATATAACTGTTTTATGTGTGGACAAATTACATAAAATGTCAATTTTATATGACTGATAGTTTCATGATGTATACCTGTGCTGCCTTATTTTTTCATTCTTACCATTGGATTCTTATGTCATTGACAGGAAAAGGTAAAAGTAGCGAGAAAGCTGAAGACGGACCTAGTAAGAATGAAATGCATCGAGTGGTAGTTGATATTTTAAAGAAAGTAGATTTCAATACGGTGAGTAATGTTTTTTTTTCCGCCATTTCTTTTTTTTTTCAGCATAACCATTTTTTGAATATTTTTTTTATTTATATTTCTTGATGCAGGCAACTTTATCCGATATCCTGAAACAACTTGGTATGATCTGTTTCTCTAAATTCTCCCCTAACCCCAATTAAGAAGTGTGAAATGATTTTGTGAACTGGGCTCTTCTGTAATGAAATGTCGGCAGGTACTCATTTTGATGTGGATTTAATGCATAGAAAAGCAGAGGTGAAGGATATAATTACAGATGTAATTAATAACATGTCAGATAATGATAAGGAGGAAGCATCAAATGATGGAGATGATGACGGTGAAGACGAGGCATTGTAGTATCATAGTTTAATAAATAATCTGAAAATAGAGGTATGTGGTTCAATCCGCAGCTAAATTTTCTTACTATGGTTATGGTGGCAGCCGTCTCTTTCTATAATAGGTATTGATGAATATTTGTTGAGTGGGATCCTTTTCCATGATAGGTATTCTCAACTTGTTTGTATTTTTTAGTTTTAACCCGTGTTTATTATTGAGGTTACCTCAATTTTACTTTGTATACTGAATAGGTTTTATTTACATGGGTGTAAACAATATTGCCTTTTGAATCAGAACACCGTGCAATATTTTAATAGCTCGAACCCAGATTACGAGTCTTTCATGAGATTCTAGTGAATTGTGAAGACTTTCCTAATTCATTGCTGATAAGCATTTGAGCCTTATATCTATGGAAAATTGTCTTGATGAACAGCTATTTAGTGCTATGGATTATTTATTGTAGAAATTTTAAATATTTTGTGTGATTAGTATTTTTTGTCTTTCTAACTCAACATCATTAGAATTTGATATTATTTGGTTAAGAGGAATAAATTATTTTTACTTATACTAATCAATCTAGTTATATTGATAGAAAACTGATTTTATTGTAAACATTGAGAATAAACACAATTCTTTTTGTATAAAATTTGATTTGGCTTACAAATTTATTTTAAACTTTATTTTATTAAAAAATTAAACTTTTATTCAATTTCATATTTTACTAGTTTAAATATAATTATTTAGTACTGTAATATTTTATTTTATTATGTGCATTTGTGTACAGTGTATTAAATTACATATTCCAATCAAAAAAGCGAAATTCAGTTACTAATCTTGTTCGTTTTTTTGTCTTCAGCGGCGGTGTTTGCTTTTAGTATGTTGTTCCAGAGTAATAATTGCTTAAACTTGTTTACATAAACTTGGTTACCAGAGTTTCATTATTTTTTGTGAAAGTGGAACTGTTGCTTGTATCAACTTAAGCTCAATTTTATTTTAAGTAAGAAAATGAATTATTTTAGTCTCTTAATTTTTTTTTCTTTGTAATATATAGACAAGTCTGAAGTGTCATGATTAAATTAACATATAACATTTCTAAAAATATAACATAATTTGAGTACTTTATTGTTTAAATTATTCTTTTAGAATTAAGTAGGGTTCAAACCTAAATTTTAAACTAATATTGAAATTTACTTGGAATTATTGTTAGAATAATTTTCAACAATTGATATAATGATTTGATTAATCAAGATATAGTATTAACTACATTATTGCATAGATAATATAAAGTAAATCAAACTCACAACCCTAATCTTAATAAAAAGAGATTACATATATACACACGTGCGTATAAAATGAGAATGTGAGGAAAGAGTATGAAAAGATAAGAAATAAGAAAACTACTAAGTACTTCAAATTCCTACTTTATAAATATAATTTAAAATTGTCCAATCATATATTATTTTAAAACAATTATTTTCTAATTTTTTTCTTCAAAACACATGGGTAAGAAAGGAGTAAGAATATAAAGAGAGGATATTTTTATACATTAAATTATTACAATGAAAAGAAAGGAAATGCAAGAAAAACCTCAGAAACACTGGTACTTTACCAAACCCAAAAATAAAGAAAAATCAATTAAAAAATGACGGGTCATACTAGATAGTCTTCGCAGTTGACTATCTGGTTCCCGTGTATTTGGTCTGATTTAATTTAAAATGATTTATTTAATTCAAAATATATAACTAGATTCGACTGTTGGAATGTTCTGAAGATAAAATAAAACCTGAGTTAGTTCAAAATTAATTTATTTTTTTTCTGGAATGAATTTTATATTTTAAACAATCCAACCCTAGATCCTTTGCCAACTAACAAACATCAAAAGTGATGAACTCACCAAAAGAATTTAAACTAAAAAAGCATGTTCTAATCTTTTTCATATCGTTGAATCTGTTTCAATAATCATAATTCACAAGGTTTTCATAATAACGAAGACCCTGTCGCATATCTACATCTGGGATTAGAAACTGAACATGAGTTGTGACTGTAACTATGAGAACCCAAAACACCTTCTTCGGCGGTGCCGATTTCCATCTCCGTCAGTGCCTCACAGAACAAGTCAACGTGGCAAGGGAGGCACAAAGGACCATCGTTTCTATACCCATATTCTCTCTCAGCACCATCCAAAAGCTCTTTGAACAAAGGGTGGTTCGCTATCTCGATCTTGATCACAAATCTCTCTCTCTCAGCTCCAACGTAGACACAAAGACAACCTTGTGGAACCACACAACCCTTCTTCCTATGTTGCCTTTCTTTGTTTCTCAATCTGCCATAGCTTCCACTTAAGCTGTTCTCCGGATACAATCTCTTGCTTCTTCCCAGTACTCTCTTCCACTTCTTCACAAACTCCATTTTCTTACTCTTAAACTATTTCTATATATATACACAAGAAATGTCTTCAACTCTATGCAGAAATTATTTATATACACGTAGAAGCTGGAATACTGGGGTGGCAAGAGAATGATGATGAGTTTGTGTTTGTGGAAGTTAAGGTTGGTTTTCTTATATATAGAGAAGCTGGTTCCTTCAATGGCCGTCGGTCTTACTCTTTGTAATTCTTGTCAGTTTGCGCATGCTGTGGATTTTGATCCTTTTTTTAGACTAAGTATAGCATGCTGTGGCGGAAAGGGAATGATACCCTCTTGTTTGGACTAATTAATTGCAAGTGCTATGTAAAAACAATTAACATATAAGACCTGTCTGCGTGGAAAGAGTCAAATGTTTGATAAGCAAACTATAGTTTACTTTAGTATAACATGGGTTGGCTATCATTGTCTACAGGCGTTAAATTACTATTTTATTAATATGGTATTTGGTGAAAGGAAATTAAGCTGTTAATAAATGAACACTGTGCTTTATATTAGGAATATAATATATAATATAGCAGTGAATTGTTCTACTGGTGTGAAATCGCTCATAGCAGTTTACAATGTAGAAAACTGGTAAGAGGAAAGTCAAGGCTGGTTGGTGGGTGAGAACTGGGAGAACAAGTTCTTACGCCGCAACCTAAGAATAATCAACCCAAAATAATAAAGTAAAAGCTTTCGGATAATAAGATTTTTCATAATATTTTCTGTTAAGAAAGTTTTTTTCGGTAATATTTAGGATGTTTTTTTTAACATCCTAAATATAACATCAAGAAAAGTAAACAGTACAATCACATTTTACATCATTTCATTAAAGAGTTATATAATGAGTATTTAAATTGACCATATGGAGAGTGATGCGACATCCCAAAATATTATATACACATATAATATAATATAATAGGATTCAACTGTTATAATATGTAAAAGCAGTTGAGAGATGAAGATAACAGTATTTATATATATATATACAATCATCCAAAATATAGAGAGAAAATAAAACCTAATTAAAATCTTAAGAATTCTCCAAAATACATAATAGAATGAAGGTCTAGGAATATGACAATTACATGAAGTCTTTTAAATAAAGAACTAACTAGTATGAATCTAATGGAAGTCCTAAGTACTAGGAGTTGGGTCTTCTGCAGTCTCCAAGGCTTGCTCCAGAGACACATCATCACCTACTGCTCACATCTAAAGGATTGGATGATCATCACAAGGAGGAAGGCAAACACATACATCGCAAGGGTGAGCTAGGTCTCAAATAAACATACAATTTAATCCAATTCAATCTAATATTTCCGAGAACCTCCACACCCACATAAACTTGCAAATCCTCATAAACATAGACATTAATTTCATAGAACACATCAAAATAATCATCCTATCATATTAAGATCTCTAGACTCGTTCGGACTAAGAATGTATATAGAGCTGGGGCAGGTTGTGCACTTGTGGTGGCCTCTACTGCTTTGCAAAGCCATTGTCGAGGGGTTTCACCCGACCACACACAAGGCTGGTCCGTTACCGCGGAATAGACCTTTAGTGATAGCGCCTACCCTAGGACCTCCCACTACTCTCACCACACGCGTCAATCCTCTCTAAGTGAGAATGAAATGTCGTTAGAGTGTTAGGGATAACCCCCATAGTGGAAGCCTCTTACATACATTCAATACACTAACTGATCTCACTGAGAGATCTCAATTTCATATTCAATCCGACCACCTTAAATCACATGATATTCCTCTTGAATCAATAATGTACCTCATAAACCACTTTGATTCATCAAACATAAAATTTCATAGTCATTCAAGTGCATTCTTACTATATTGTCTCATACCAAACCCATACACCATCATACAACATCAACCATGTCATAAAAACAACTCATACATTACATACTTTCACAAAATAATCACTTATTAACACAAATTTCTTTATGACTTTTAATTATCAATACTTAAGTAATTCAAACAGCTTGAAGACCCTCACCAATGGCTCCGGAAGGGTCAAAAACCCCCAAAACGACCTAAAGAACGTCCAAAACGGACACCTGGAACCCCACAAAGTATCAAAAACAAACACAACAGTAAAAAAGGGCGAGCAGCGCCCTTTACGGGCGCCTGGGCGTCACATTTATGCCGGAAACAGCAGGAAAGGGCGCCCAGGCATGGATTCTGCAGATTTTCTGCAGATTTTGCAGAACTCACCCACTCTCATTTCGTTTTAGGCCTTTTGGTGGATTTCTAGCACTCCTAACTTGATCTATATGATGAATCAAACTTGCCTAACTAGTTCTAGACATTCCTAATCCCCATCTTTAGTGTTTGTGCATCAATTCATACTCAAAATCTTAGTTTTCAACAACCTAAGGACTCAAATCTAGATTTACCAATTAGAAGATGTTTTTATCCCTTTAGACACTTCTAACAAGTCAAATTTGACTCAACTAAGTCATCCCAATAGCTTAACTCAACCCCTAACCCCTAAATCTCAAAATCACTCTCTCACTTCCTTTAGAATGGCCTAAAATTGAGTCTAAAAACACTTGACTACCTATCTAACAGTACTACAACAAAATTTCCATCCAAACAGTTCCAACACACACAATTTCAGCAGTCTAAATCATTCCAAAACAGTTTATAGTCATTAAATTCCAAATTCACAGATTTAAACACTTCCATGCATGCATCTCAAGTCACTAGAACCAATTTCATGCCTCCAACAACATACCACTTCAAAAATTATCATGCATTCACATAACTCAACTAAAATGAAAAGTAGAACTAGTTCCCCTTACCTCTGAGTTGCACTAAATAGTTAATCCAAGACGCCCTAAGAGTGACTTTCGCGGCAACACCCTTACCAAACCTACAAATCACCAAATTGGTGGTAGAATACAGCTCTTAAAGCTAGGATATACCGAGAATGAAAAAGAAGATGCACAAGGCACCGTAAACTAAAAACCCTAGGTCCTAGAACAGTGGAAGAGAAGAGGAAACGCTTATCGATCAGAACAGGAAATTGTTCGGTTCAGATTGAAGCTCTTGGTGCGGGAAATGCTAGAGCACCTTCAATTCGAATTTTAATCGGTTCTGTTGGCTGTAGAATTAGAGAGAAGGGGGAGAAAATGTTAAGGTAACAAGTTTTTTAGAGAGAGAGAAATCTGGTAAGTGAAGAAGAAGTTGACTTTCAGAAAACCCCTTCCTAAGTCAATAGGTCCTTAGATTATGGACTGGTTGTTCCAACTTAAGACCCAATGATCCTATTTATATTTTTCTGATTCTTACAAGTGATATATAGGATGATTTACAAGTTCGTTGGGTTCAAATTTCCAATTCCTCAATACACTTTGTTATATCCCGTCGAAACCATTAAATTGACATATTAGAGATGGATGGAATAAGCTTCTTTCTTTAAATAAAAATTAAAACAAATGATAGTTTAATTTTCTTTTTGTATTATATTATTTAAGGATAGTAACTTAAATTATTAATATTTACAAATTAAATTTTAATTAGTAATTATAATACGATAGTTTAATAAGTAAAAATAATAATTATTTTAATTTATTAAATCATAAAGACATTAATTAATCAATTAAAAACATTTACAATATACTTTTAATACATATATAACAATAAAAAATGTAAAAAATTTAAAATTAGAAAAAAGTTGATAGACAATCCATGCTATCCTTTAATAATTGGGTTAGAATTTTTAACTTTCTTACGACAGTTTTACCTTATTTTTAATGAAGAAAATCAAAAGAATTTTATCACTTTTTCTTAAGTATATAAAATAATTGACACAATATTTTAATTTTTATAGCAATATGATAATCTATAACTAAATAACGATGACCATATGTTTTATTACATAATGAGTTGAAATTTTGTTTAGATAAAAAAACCTTTTTTTTTTTCCTTTTAAAGTTTAAAATCAGTATATTTTATTTTTAGTTTCATATAATACTTGTTAGCTTATTGGGGAGAAAAAATTTAAACTAATCATTTAAGACTTGACACTAACATGACAGTTTTAATTTTAAAAAAAAAATATAAAATAAAAGTCCTTTATCAATATTCAAATAAAAAATAAATATAAACTAAAACAGTATATTTTGCGTACACTAAACTTAGAAATTTAATACTTCATAAGATCTAAAAAATAGTAACTTTAGATATTAGAAAAATAATTTAAAAAATTAAATTGAAAACTAGTTCATTTTACACTAAATCTGTTTCCGTGTATTATTTAATTTTTAAAAAATATTGAAAGAAACATAAAGTGGCCCGCGCAAGTTGTCATTTCTGACATGTGGTAAGCTTATAGTGATCTTATTCCTAACTTTCCATTTGTTTTATTGGGAAAAACACGACTTTTTAATAAGCCTTCGTTTGTGTCTATCTTTAGTCAACTGTCGATTTTATTTTATTCGCTTTCTTATAATACAATTCTAATCTTTACTTTAATTAATTATTAATGTAAAAATATATACACTTTTCTTATAATTAGATAGGCAATAATATATGTTTTTATATTATTACGTTCAAAAGTGTATGATGAGAATTAGCTCATGTTAAAATAGGTTTTACATGTTATTCTATTTAGTTTGAAAGTTAAACCAGTTTAACTTACAATTTTACATGTCAACTTATATACTTCAAGAAAAAAACAACAATTTAATTGTTTATTTTAGCTAAATCTTAAGACAATTTGTCCCTTTAATTATTATTGTTTTTCTTTTTCTTTTTAATATTTTTTAGGTTTCGTTAATTTTTCATGTATTTTTTTTTTAAATATTAACTTGCATGCCAGTGCGAACCACCTGGCATGTTGGTCCATTTATTTGTAGATAAGCTCATTCTTTCTTTTTTTTAAACTTGTATTTCCATTCATAAAATTTCTTATGTAAAATCATGTGTTTAAAAGAAAGACTGGTTTTGATAATATTTTAGAATATAAATTGTATTTATTATGTACAATAATTTTAATTGAGAGTAGGGTGATTATACTCTAGATATTTTAATATCCAACATAGATTTGATTCTATATTTAATAAAATAAATTAGATGTAAAATTTAAATTTTATTAATAATATCTAAACTCAACTTTGTATTTGTGTTAAATATGATCTAACTTAATATGAGTTTAAATTGACTTAAGTTTGATTTAAATTGATATCAATTTAACTTGAATTACACTCAACTAAATTAAATTTGATCTATGTATAATATTTTTTAATTTGACCCAGCCTTAATCTAACTCGATTTGCCTACAATTAGATTAATTTAACCTATTTTAACGTAAATCAAACTTAATTTTGGTTTGATTTCACTTAATTTGACACGAGTTTAATTAGAATAAGCCTAACATAGGTATCACTTGACTTAATTTGAATTCAGTTTGGAGTAACCTGACTTAACTAACTTAGGTATGACCTAACTTAGCTTTTGGCATAAGCACAATTTTCAAATTTGACTCAACTTAACTTGGCTTGACTTATTCTTGATTGACTTGTTTTTATCCAACTTAGATCTGAGTCAATTGTTCAGTTCGAGACACAACTGACTCAATCTAACATGACTCTAACTTGACTTGGTTAATTTAATATAAGCTTTACTCAACCTAACATGAGTTAAGCCAAATTTGATAGGCTTGATCCTGACTCAACCTAACTTAACTTAGATCCAACCCAACTATGCTAACCTTAGTTTAGTCTAGCCCATCTTAAATTTGGCTCATCTAAACTTGATTTGACTTGTCATGAGTTTGACTTAGTTCAACCTAATTTATGCTTGTCTTGTCTTACTTTAATCTAAGTTTGCTTTATATCTAGTCCAACTTAAATATGAATTTGGTTGTCACGAGCTTGACTAATCAAACCTTATATTCCTTTATCAATAAAAACAAATAAAATTAATGAGATAATTAGGTTATATCAATCCATATACACAATAAAAACAAAAGAAAACAAAAAAAAAAAGTACATACAACTTTATGAGCTTCTCTTGCTTAATAAGTGTATTAGTTACAACTGCATTTCCATATAACAAAATAAAGAAATGAAAAAGATAATGTGTCTAAAGTCTATGAAAATAAAAGGACATGAAAAAACGAGTTTAATATTTAAAATCTTAAACCACTTTTTATCCAAGTTGACAATAATGTTATTTTTTCCAACTCAAAAATATATACTAAAAGTGACTTCATTTATGCTTTTTTTTAATCTATTGTCCTATACCATGTTCTAATAAATCTGGAAGTTACAACCTACAATTTACATAATTTTCAACCAAACTGCAAACAAATTCATTATACAACCATTTTACTTTGAATCTAAAAACATAACATGTATGTGAACCCGATTTACTGGATTCAACAAACCGTCCCACAATAATATACTAACAACTTTTAGTCTAGTCTTGTATGATTCTATCATATCTTATTTTAGACTCTTACTATCCTATTTTATATGGATGTAATCTAACTTAGCTTAAATCTTAAATTAATTTTGGATTTTCAAAATTAAAAAGAAAAAAGCTATCCACTTTACATCAATCCAAATTCAATTGAATTAAAAATTAAAAAAAATACAAATTAAGATTTAAAATAAATGTATTTACTTTTAAACCAATATGTATTTAATTATAAATCAGATTAAGTGATATTAATTTTTTTAGCATAGCAATTATGAAAGTATTTATATTGTTTAACGAATTTACCTGTATCGAATGTGAAGAGAAGAGTTAACACTTCAAAGTTCCTGTCTGCCACGGATATCTTTTTCCTAGAATCTCTTCATCCTATGTTTATGTTACTCAATGATGTGAAAAAACCTCGTGTCTATAAATCATTACATGTGCCAATTTACTTTGAATATGTGGGATATAAAAAAAAAAAAAAAATCTAAAGTAACAAGATTGATGAGTTTGGCTTAAAGAGTTAATATTTAATAGCATGTTAAAGAATAAAAGTGCAGATTAAAAAAATACTAATCAAATTAAAAATTAACAGTCAATTTTCACCAATCTTGTTTATATTTTGTTGTTAATTACTTCTCTATAGTAAATTTAAATTTAGTTGTTTATATAAAATATCCACTTATTTTAGTCTGGACAAATTACATATATGGTTAATGACTCTACCTTTCTATATTTAAAACCTTTAATTAAAATATATTTATGACCTTAATCATTTTCACTTCTAAAAATAGAGAGCTGGTCCCACTTTTAATTTAGATTTTGGTTTCATTAGTGCTTAAGGAATAAATGTAGTCCTACCTGCTAACTCTGACCCAAAAAAGAAAACAAAAGACATCTAGAAGCTTTTCATAATAAAATAATTAAATAAAAAAAATTGTCTTTTGTATTTTAACACATAGTTTAGGAAAAATATAAGGTGTGTAATCTTATAAACAATTGACTTTTCAGGTTAAGAAACTGAATTTGAAGGGGTTGGATGGATTGGTCAAAAATTTTCTTTCCTATAACTGTAATTCTCACACAATTTTGAAGGAATTAGGTCACATTAATTGGTCTTTCTACATAGATTTTTGCACTAAATTAAAAAAAAATTACAAGTTATTTTATGTGTTATTAATTTTTTTACTCAATATTAAACTTAGATCTAGACTTTAATTCCAAATAAATAATTACTAATTTTCACACACAAGTTTTAAACTACTTGCAACATTTAAATTAATGGAGTGGTTCACTTGCCCAAATAATAATCTAGAAATAAAAGAGAAATTTATCAAAGTAAAAGTTTATTTTTTTTTTTACTTCCCTTTCTAGTTATTGAGATAAATTTTCTTATACTAAAATTCGTAAAAAAAATAAAAATATACCAATATATTTTTTTAACCAGGTAATTAATTATGTGAATCTTTTTTCGAAAATAAAATGTTGCAAGGTCACTGAATTAATTCATGACTATCGGCCTCCAACCACATGATATGTTCACACTCATCAGGTTTTGTGTTCAATATGCAATAATTTGAAGGAAGAGAGATCCAATCCAACAAGTTATTGTGGGACATGAAGTTATGACGAATAGTTTTATATTGGTGCTGTTCAATATGTTTAATGAGTATGTTTAATCTTGTTTTATTACAAATGCAAATATATTTTCGTGCATATGCCAAATATAATTGTCATTTATTTCATCAACCAAATTTGTCACTTACTAAATTCATTTTCAATACAAAGAAAACATTTAAGGATAATCAAATACTTTTATTCAAAATACATCTGAAATACAGAAAATAACATGTTTTTAAAATAATTCTCATACTCTTAAATGTCATGTATCTGAATCATTATTTACGGTAAGTCATATCATTATTATACGTGAAAACCACAACTACAAATATGGAAAAATGTGTTTACTTAAAAGAAAACATAATAAGTAAAGATAATCGTATCATAACATGTCTTATTCAATATTTTGATATGCATGTTCAAATAGTAATTATTATTGCATCAACCAACAACCATAAATCCACGTTTAGTTTCAGCCTAAAAAGTTTAATCTACAACATAGTCATTGCATGTAGTTGTCCAACACAAATGTCACTTCCCATCATTCTCCTATAATGCTTCATTGGACAAACACATCACTTCCCACCACTTTTCGAAAGAGCTTCACCTAACAAGTATATTACTTCCCATTACTCTTTCAAGGAGGTTCACTAGGCAAGTGCACAATGTTACTCCCCACCACTCTTCTAGAAGGTTTTGTCGGACAAATACACCCCTGGAACTACTACATCAAGTATCCTTACCTCTCGTTCATACACACATTTCTCATTACCCACATACAATCCAACCATTCTAATCCATAAAGAAAAACCAACAATATCCAACTCAACCATGTTGAACCATAACTCGACACCGAACAGAACATAACTTGACAACCATCATAAGCAACTCAGTCAAACATCCAAACTCTATCAAATAACATAGTTTAGCTAAATTGTTGGGATGCAAACAAAATCCCACATCCAGTAAAAAAAGGGTTCGATATGAATTTATATACATATAAATACCTCTATAGATAAGAGACCTTTTGGAGTGGTATCAAAAGCAAATCCATGAGAGTTTGACCCAAATGAGACAATATCTTATCAAGCGTGGATGTGAAAAATCTATCTCTACACAATATCTTGCAACCATACACAAATCCTAAGGGATTTGTTTACGGACTTAATATATAATAACAACATGAAATAACCCACAAACAATATTAGTTCAAGACTTAATCAACACGTACCGATGCTTAAAAGTACGACCATAGTTACATACAACTTGGTACCAACCATCAACCATAAACCAGATCGATCGAAAGCCTAAACAACACGGTACAACCCAGAAACATCACGGTTCAATCTATCAATAGCTCAATACATTTTAAAGATAACATGGTTTCAAGCATAACTAGCACGGCGGTTCAATACTTTACTACACGAATCAACACTTACATTTTATGGTCACAACTTACACTAGGTTTTTAACCATAAACACGCTTTGGTCAATTTTTTGACATCACAGATAATGCCAACCACAACCACTTGTTAAAATCATAAACAGCTCGGTATAAAAAATATGACTCAAACTAAAACAACATGGTACCCTTCCATCTTGATTAACTAACCATTATACACTTTTCTTTAAACAAAAAATCACTTCACAAATTATCATTTGAACATGTAACATTATAATCAATATTGATAATATGCAGGACAACAAAACCATAAATTATTACTATCATCAATCTGCACCGAAACAATAAGTATACCTTATACTTAAAGAGAAATGCAACAGATTATGATATTGAGTTAGACTTTCACTAACACTCGGCATCAAAACAATAAGTACATCTTATACTTAAAGGGAAATGCAACAGATTATAACATTGAGCTGGACTTCCACTATGCACCTTAACATAGATAAACCTTCCCCCCTCTATCAACCACGAAAATATCATAAACAATCAAAATATTTAACCATTCACAAAGATCACGTCAGAACAATAAAAAAAACATATCATTTATTTCAACGTGCACAAAACATAGAAAGGCAACAAAAGAAAAAAAAGAGTATAACCAACTTTACAATCCCAGTACTAATCTCTTCAACATGTCCAGAATCATACATCACGAAAGAAAGAAAATACCTCTAATAATAGAAACTGTAAACCCTCTTTAAAGAAAGTACTAAGCTCTTATACACCATAGTAGTTCTATCTTCTTCCACACCAATATTGCATGCCCTCGTTTCCTATGCTGTAGTCAAGCCATACGTTAATGTATCGTCACATATATTTCACTTTAATGTATCATAATATATTCTCACACATATTTAATTAATGTATCCTCACACATATTTTACTGTTAATGTATTTTTAACTTTACATGTATTTTATTATAACATCACACGTATTTCACCATTTACTTTTATATATATATATATATATATATATATATATATATATATATATATATATATATATATATATATTTATTTATTTATTTTTTAATATAACTTTTTTTAAGAATATTAATATTTAAGTCAAAAAGTCTCAATCTTCTCAACACCCTTATGTCAATACACCGACATATTTTCATTACTAAACATTATAATCTCTTTTCGGCATAATTCCATGATGTAGAAAAGAAGGACATTATCGACGGTCATAATTTCTCGGAAACATCTAGAAGTCGTCGGTAATGACTTATTATCGAGGTAAAACTTTTGTCACTAACATTTATTGATGAGTTTTGCCCCTCGGTAATTACCGAAGGTCAGAAACCCTCAAAAATTACTGAGGGACAAAAGCCGTCGGTAATTACCGAGGGGCAAAAGCCTTCGGTAAAGCCTTCGGTTACATCCAGCAAAAAATATGTCATGTTTGTATTTCTTATCCAGCCATACATACCTGCATAAAATGTTCACAACACAGACAAGCATGCATATTGTGCATCCCAAAATCATCCGATCATTGATGAAAAAAACAACAATATAACATCATCTGTATTGTTCAAATTTAATAAGTTGTTTCTATAAATGAAATATGAAACATAAAATAACATCATCCATTTCTGAACAAAGATAATGTAGCAAAATCATAACATCCAAATGTACTAACATCAGTATGTTCTAACAACTATGATCAATAACAAAATAAAACTAAAAATCTACATAGTCATCTGAATGATCTTCATCATCCTGCTCCTCTGTAGATGGCTGGGCTGGTGTGGGCTGGACTGATGTGGGCTGGACTGATGTGGGCTGAACTGATGTGGGCTGGACTGATGTGGGATGGACTGATCTGGACTGCTGAGGGACGGTGGGTGACTGGGAGGGTGGAAGGAATGTCTGAAGCTTGAGGCAATGCTCTCATGACTAGGGACTTGAAGTTTGTAAACTTGCTTCTCAAGTCACTGTATTATTCTCTTAATTCATGATTTCCTGGTCACGTTGCTGTAGTAGCTGTGTCAAGCGCTCGATGGCCTCGTTAGTAGAAGTGGTGGAAGAAGGTTGATGCTTCAGTGTACCTCCTCTCGATGCTGTATAGTTTGCAGCAAGTTGTCCTACACGTGCACTCGTCCCTTTTTCTTCCCACCAACGACATCGACCCAACACTGTGTCCTACGGATGTCATCATCTGCATTACTCGCATCATCCGGTGTAGGAGCTGACCCATGTTCGGATCTAACCTGTGAAAGTCTCGTAGTAATTTCTTCCTGTTCAAACATTAAAAGCAATGTTAGGAAAATTTCTATGTATTTGTGTTTCATGTTCAAGTTTCCATTGTACCTTCATCTGTAATGATAAACAAAACAAACATTGATTAATGAACATAGTAAAATAAGAATGACAATTAGTTTAAAGTTTTTCACCTTAAAACGCTCCCAAAATGACTTTCTCTCATTTTTAGGTATTGCTCCCTAAGTAGGCCATGGACTCAAATACTGTTGCTTAATTGACCGTGTGATGGCCTGGGAAGCAACCCTAAATGGAATAAACCTGCATATAAAGAAATAAAAGTCATTTAAAATAAGGCAATCTTTAAACATAAAAATTGTTAAAAAAGGGATTAAAGTGTTACCCTTTGCCATATGGCTCAATCCATGGTGATCATGGAGGGGCGGATCAACACCTTCACCATCACCAGCTGAATCTGGATAAGTAGATGGTGTGGCAGTCTAGAAGATGAGGAAGGTATAAAAGTAGAGTCGGGGGAGGAGTGGGGGTAATAATCACAAGGGAAGGAAGAAGGTTTGCTGCAGGAGTAGGAGGAGGGTGTACTGCAGGGGTAGGAGGAGGGTGTACTGCAAGAGTAGGAGGAGGCCCCATGGATGATGGATTGGGGGCAACAGTGGTACCTAAGTACATACTTTGGGGCCTGCCGTTGCCTCTTTTTAGGCCTTGCTACCCCCTTTCCTTTATCAGGACGATTTGAACCTTCTCTTGTCATGAGTGCATTGAAATGGTTACAAATAAAGTGAAACAATACAAAAGAATAAAGAAGGATCACTATAAATTAAAGTGAATGTAAAATAATTGCATACAACTTTTAAGATGGTATTTTACACAACTCTATTGAAATGATAGTTCAATTTGCTACAATAGATCTCCAACATTCAATCATCGTCATCATGATCTTCATCTTCTTCTTCATCATCATCATCTTCATCATTTTCTTCTTCTTCTTCTTCATCATCATCATCTTCATCGTCATCATCATCATCTTCTTCTTCTTCTTCTTCTTCTTCTTTTTGTTCATCATCTCCTTGTATTGGTGTTTCTAATTCATCTCCATCACCATCAGGATCGTGCAATGCGATTATACATTCAACTTCAATAATTTCTTGTGGTTGTGACATTTGGTCAAGTTGGTGGGCAACATCTTCCTCAACCTCATTTGAGTTAATGTGACTTCTAGGTCTGGTTTGTATTGCTACAACCCAATCACGCTTGTCAATATTGCGGAATGATGGATATGACACATAATAAACCTGTCTGACATTAGTTGGTAGAACGAAAGGATCAAACGGTCCATATCTGTTTCTCAAGTGGAGTTCGATAATGTTAAACCTAGAATCCATTCTAATACTAGCTCTAAAAGGATCAAACTATTCACAATAAAAAAATAGTACTCTATTTAGAGAAGTAATACTGTTGTACTCTAACTCATATATTTTATGAATGATGTCGTAAAAATCATGGTAACAAGACCCTATACAATCAATTCACTCAAATATTTCATCATATATTTCATCAACCCGTAGACATTTCCATTATTTTTAGAACACAACACGAATTCCTCAAAATTGTTAACATTTCTTACTTTATTATAATAATATATTGATAAAGAAGAACAAATTATTATAATATATACATGTATACTAATCTTAAATTTTATATTTAGGTTTTCACATAGCCTATATTATTTTTAATTAAACTTCTTCAATATTTAATATTTATGATGTTAATCGTAATTGTATTGATTATTAATTTTTTGATATTGATGATTGAATTATTTTTTGGCAAGTTCATGTAAATGGGTTCTTTTAAATTAATATTGATAAAAAATCTGAGTAAATATTCACTAGAAATTTTATCATTTAACATTAAAAAAACTCTTAATTATTGATAAAAAATAAGTTTTATTTTGTTGATAAAAAAACAGTTACTAATATCAATAAAAAATCTCATCTCCTTTTTAATATATTGGTCCATCTAACTAATATTAGACAAAAAATATAATAATGTTAAAAATATTATTTTTTACTATTTAAATTACAAAATAACTTTATAATATTAATTTTTTTTAATTCCTATCAATACATAAATAATTATCCTAAAAACTTAATCATAGAGTCCAGCTAAAATCAATTAAAAAAGGACAGAATTATTTCAAATCTTTACCTCTCTTTTAAGAAAGAATTTAAAATTATTTAGTTTAAATAACTTGAGTAATCTTTCAAAATTTTAAAATTTAAAATTTTAAGTTTTTCCTTAAAGAAAATATATATTTTTTATAAAATATTTTAAATCCTTCATAAAAATAAATTATTATATCTTTATAATTATTTATCAAACATGTAAGTTATTTTAGTTTTACATTGTTAGAAATTATTTATTTTAATATAAACATATATCTTTTTCAATTTTACTTTTTTTTAGTAACTGTTCTTTTAATTAAAATAACTTTTTATCAATTTTATTTTTTAAATAAAAATTATAGAGAATAAAATTATAAAATTTATTTATTTATAATAAAAAATATTAATAATAAAAAATTATAAAACTTTTTAATATATTTTTATAAATAATAATAATAATTTTGTAATTTTTTATTATTAAAAACATGAACAAAAATTATATAAACTAGGTTTGATAAAAAACATATTCTTGGGGTTTTCATGACCTGATCACAGGTATTTTAAAAAAAGAAATTGAGGAGTTGGTGCACCAGAATTTCCTCCCAGGGCCGAGTATGGGATTTTCCTCCGTCTCTCTTCCCCTCCGAAGAGAGAGACGAGATACCAGAATCCTTTTGGGACCATAATCTTCAATTTTCAAATCTGCACAATAATCTTCTCTTATATTCTCTCATATATTTTGGGTATTACTAAATCTTTTGAATCTTTGTCCATTTAAGCGGTATGGATGTCTGCGTAAAAGAAGAAGTGTCGGAGACTCCAATTATAACTAAGAGGAAATCGCGACCCGGCGCGGTGCCTCCTCCTGACTCCGTCATCGAAGTCAGCAGCAGCGACAGCGATTCGGAGAACGAGGACGTTCATTCGGAGAACGGAGGAAGTCCTTCCAAAAAGCGGAGAACCTATGCTGAAACGGTTTTGCCTGTTGGATTCCTCAGCCCTCTCCCTCCGGAGGCCTCTCCACCCACTGATCTGCTGGCTTTGCCGGCGCCAGAGTGGGCTTCTAATTCCGCATCACGATCCAATTTGTATACTACACTGGGAGTGAATAGCTCCAAGCAGTTCTGGAAGGCTGGGGATTACGATGGTGCCGGCTGCGGTGGTTCTGATTCTTCATCAGGTGCTTTTTGATTTGGTCTATCTTATATGAATCTGTTACTTATTGTAGGAGTTGTTGTGTTTCGAATTATTTTATATTTTATTTTCTTGTTTTTTTGGCCTTTAATGTGTAACTATCAGTGGTAAAGAGTAATGTTTTTATTTGGTTTTCATTATTTTCAATTCTTTATTTTTTAACCGTGGTTGGAAGCCATTCCACTGATATTTTACAACGTCTCCTGCTAGTTACTGAATAGAAAATCAAGAAAATGAAACCAACTATGTAAAGACTCCTGTTAGTTGTTTAATAGAAAGTAACGGAAATGACACCAACTATGTTAAGATAAACAATGGTGATACACAATGCCTGTTTCTCCGCTAATTTATAACTATGGTTATTCCAAACTGTAAGCAATATAATTTACCACGTATGTTTCTAACCCCAAAGTTTTAAAATTAGAATGAATATTAGATTCTTGGGATGCCTTTTAGATGTCAGGGTAGTTATACCATTTCATAAATCTCTGTTGAACCCAAATATATAAATTTAACTTATCCAACTTATACTTTTTGCCTACTTTTATTCCAGTGATGAAAACCATTTGGTTCCAAAGTCTTTGTCCAAAATTCAAGTTTAGAGTTAACCTCTTCCCCCTGACAATCAAACTATACCATCGACAAAAATAAATGCAATTGGGGATGACATTTTGAATGTCAGTATATCTAGTACTAAATCAAATAGGTAAAGACTAAAGATGGACCCTGACATAATCCTATATCTTATAAAGTCAAAGTGGAACTTTAAGTTTAATTTAATCTTACAAAACTAACCTATAAAGTAAGAATTGTATCTATTTATATAATATAATTTGGTTATATCTTTAATTAATGTGAGATTTCTAATGCATCACGTTTTGTTGAGGGCTAAACATTTTGAGCTTGGGAATAAAGGAGGGCTCAAAAGTGGATGACATGAAAAATTCAACAAATCTTGATAAGATAGAGTGTGATACCATCTTATAAAGTGACTTTTAAGTTTAACTTAATCTCACAAAATAACTTGTGTTATTTACACCCATTTATATGTGTGTGTGTGTGTATATATATATATATATATATATATATATATATATATATATATATATATATATATATATATATATATATATATATGCCATATTTCTAATCGACGTGATATCTGTAACCCCTGTCCTTATATGAAAATCTTTAGCCTTGCCTCTCGGAGTTCTTGGTATTGTAGTTACTCTTTCACACATCTAATATAACATGCTTATAAGTGACACACCATTTTTTTTCTGAAGTCTTTTGTAATACTTGTGATGAAAAACCCACTCATCTTTGGAAGGATCTTAGAACATCAATCAGTTAAGCCTCTACAAAAAATTTATTAAGAAAGTAGGAGAACTCTATTATTCAACCAAGAGTTCAAAGAAATTAAAGAAATAAAAACACGGAGGAGAAAAGGAGAGGTAGAACACAACACATTCATAGAAAATGATATGTGCAAGTGAGGATCAATAGTTTGAATTAAGCAATTAGAAGATGAGAAAGTTAAGAGTAAGTTTCAGTTGAATATAGTGAAAACTCCCTTGTGTTAAATATACACATTGAGTTCTCTATTTATAATAGAACAAATATGGGCTAAACCTAAAGTACAAATAATAACAAATTAACTAAATATAAAATATAAAGATAATATATCTAACACTCCCCTTCAGACTGGAGCATACAAATTGTATGTACCAAGCTTGGAACAAATAAACTCAATTCGAGGACCTCTTAATGACTTGGTCAGTACATCTGCGAGTTGATTGTTTGACCCAACAAACTCAGTACATATTTCTTTAGTCAACAACTTTTCACGAACAAAATGANAATCATTTTCTATATGTTTAGTCCTCTCGTGAAACACTGGATTTGATTCAATTTGGAGAGCAACTTGATTATCACAATACATCTTCATAGTATGAATGTTTCAGAAGTGAAGCTCTTGAAAAAATTGTTTCACCCATATAAGTTCACATGTGAGTGATGCCATCGTCCTATACTTTCAGCTGTTGATCGAGATACTACGTTCTATTTCTTACTTTTCCATGAAATAATGTTTCCTCCTAGAAAAACACCATATCTTATAGTAGGTCGTCTATCAATAGGCGAATCTGCCCAATCTGCATCACAATACCCAGAGACTTGAATGCTTCCTTTATCTTCATATTACAATCCTTGTTCGATAGCCTTTTTGATACACCTTAGAATATGAATGAGAGCATTCCAATGGTCAACAGATGGAGCCTGCATGCACTGACTAACCACTCCAATTGCAAAGGATAGATTTGGCCTTGTAATAGTGAGATAAATCAGTTTTCCAACTAACCTCCTATACCTCTCTGGATCGGAGAATAGTTCACTGTCCTTTGTCCTTAATTTCTGGTTTGGGTCCATGGGACCGTCTATCGGTCTGCAACCAATCATGCCTGTTTCTTGTAATATGTCAAGAGCATACCTCCTTTGGGGGATTACAACTCCATCTTTTGATTGTGCTACTCTAATGCCTAAGAAGTATTTGAGACTTCCAAGATCCTTGGTTTGAAAATGTCTACACAAGTACTCTTTCAGTTGAGATATTCCAACAACATCATTTCCTGTAATGACAATATCATCAACATATACTATTAAGTAAACACATTTCCTAAGAGAAGAATGACAGTAAAAAATGGAATGGTCTGCTTAACTGTGTTTTAGCCTAAATTTTTGAACAATGGAATTAAACTTTCCAAACCAAGCACGTGGTGATTGCTTTAGGCCATATAGATCGACGCAATTTGCATACCATGCTAGACTCCCCCTGAGCAACAAACCTAGGAGGTTACTCCATATAAGCTTCTTCCTCTAGATCACCATGTAGGAAGACATTCTTGATATCTAATTGATGAAGTGGCCAGTGACGAATGGATGCCATGGCAAAAATGAGTCAAATAGTTGTCATCTTGGCTACAGGAGAGAAAGTGTCACAATAATCAAGACCATAAACCTGAGTGTAACCTTTTGCAACAAGCCGAGCTTTGAGCCAATCAATTTCACCATCAGGGTCGACTTTATTTGCATACACCCATCGACAACCAACCGCCATTTTGCCCGGAGGAACAGGCACCAGCTCCCAAGTATTACCGTGGTCAAAAGCTTGCATTTCTGCAATCATAGCTTGTTGCCATTCAGAATGATCAAGTGCTTCTTTCACATTCTTGAGTATAACAAAAGAAGATACTGAGGATAAAAGAGAAAAATATGAGGGCAAAAATTGATGATAGCTAAGAAAATTATAAATAGGATGAGGGTTTCAAGTGGAATGAGTACCTTTTCTGAGGGCAATGGGCCATGCTGAATCATTTTCACCAGGAGGCGTGGGATGAAGTGACGAAGGAGAAGAATCTGAAGGAGGAGATTCACCATTGTCTTGGGGAGGTGAACTATCCATTGGGGCCCTGTGTGTGATGATCTCAGTATGTGGAGAAACGGGTGTAGGAGGATTGAGATCAAGACTTGGAATGACAGAGATAGGTGTAGGAGGATTGTGATCAAAACTTGGAATGATAGAGACGGGTGCAGGAGGATTGGGATCAAGACTTGGAAGGATAGAGACAGGGGAGCTATTTGACTCAGCCACTTGAATAGGAAGGAGCTGCTGGAGGATAAAAACATCCTGAACAGATTGAGAGAAGTAAGGAGTTTGTTAAAAGAATGTGACATTGGCAAACATGTAATACTTAGTTTCAGGAGAGTAACATGATATCCTTTTTGGAGTCAAGAATAGCCTAAGAAGACACATTTGAGAGCGTGAGCTAAGAGTTTGTCTAGACCTGGAGACATGTCATGAACAAAACATACACGGCCAAACACTTGGGGAGATGTATGAAAGAGAGGATCATTAGGAAACGGAATGGAGAAAGGGACTTTATTATCAAGAGAGGAGGAAGACATCCTATTAATAAGATAACAGGCAGTTAAGATGGCATCCCCTAGTGATGGACAGGAATATGGGCACCAAGCAAAAGGGTACGGGTAGTTTCAACCAAGTGTTTATTTTTTCGTTATGATATACCATTTTGTTGCGATGTACGAGGACAAGTAGACTGATGTAAAATACAATGGAAACTCAAGATGGCAGAAAAAGAGGATGAGAAATACTCTCTTGCATTATCACTTCTTAATATTTTGATTACTTGACCAAATTGATTCTTGATTTCATTCAAAAGGATGTAAAGATAGCTAACAATTCAGAATGATTTTTCATAAGATAAATCCAAGTATATCTTGAATATTCATCAATGAAAGTAACAATATAACTAAAACCAAAGGAGGAGATACGACTAGGTCCCAATATATCAGAATGGATGATGGAAAAACTAGAATTACATATTGATTGAGACCTTTTAGGAAAGGAAGATCTAATTGACATGACTCACATTCTAAGGTCTGGAGACCATTAAGTTCAGGACACATCTTTTTTAATTT
>NC_028357.1:53891044-53908416 GCF_000741045.1 Vigna radiata var. radiata | reverse complement strand
AAGTCGATCATCTAGCACTTTAGGATTAGGAGCAACAACATAGGACACCCTTGGACAAGATCCAAAATGGTGTAATCTGCCATCTTCATATCCTTCTCCAATCTGTCTCCTTGAACCACGATGCTGTATAACAAAAGATTTGTGATCAAAGATTATTGAACAATTTAACATTTTGGTCAACTTGCTTAGAGAAATTAAATTAAAAGGACAATTAGGGACAAAAAGGACAAAGTTGAGATTGAGGGAGGGATACAAGGAAACATGATCAACTCCTTTGGAGGAAGTTTTAGATCCATTTGCAAGGGTTATGAAGTAAGATTTTTCTCGAAAGGAAATAGATAAGAACAAAGAGGTATTACCAGAAATGTGATCAGAAGCACCTGAGTCAATTCCCCATGAATTTTGACCTTCCATGGATTGAGAAATGCAGGCTGTTGATGTACTTGGAGATTGAGATGACTGTGCCAAGCGATTAGACTTTAACCTTAGATACTCTTGATATTCATCCTCGGTGAACTTAGAAGTGGAAGTTTCAGTCTTTGAAATATTAGTGGTTTTGGAAAGGAAACCATGTAAGGAGTAGCAGTTTTCTTGAATGTGACCCATCCTTTTACAGTATGTGCATTGAGGACGTCCCCGACCTCCTCGTCCTCCTTCTCTAGTGCCACGTCCTCGTCTTCCTCGTGTGGCAACCATGACAAATGGTTCCACTAGTTCATGTGCTTCCTGAGTTTGAAGTACTGGAACACGTAGAAAGTGAGTGGTCAATGTTTCCAGGGAGAGGACCTCATGACTAGTCAGAAATTGATCTCTAAGATGATCAAAATTGGGATGTAGGACACGAAGGATCAACACCATGTAAAATTTGTCCAGTTTCTTCTTGATATCCTCTAATGGGTCCGCTTCCGAAAACATCCCGAGTTCTTCGACAACAGATTGGGCTTCAGCCATGAAGGACACCATATCATGGTATGCCATTTTAAGAGATGTAAGCTTGTTTGCAGTTCATAGAGATGTTGAATATTGTTGACATAGATGCTTTGAGCTTTCTTCCAAAAGGAGTGACAAGTTTTGAAAGCCCTCAGAGATATAAGAAGTTTGGGTTCCACTAATTGCTATAACAGGGCACACAACTGGAAATCTGCATGTTTCCATTGATCAGCTTTTTCAGCAGGCACATGGCTTCCATCTTGTTCAAGATGGTCATAGTGCCCTTGGCCAAGGAACCACATCTCAACGACAGTAGACCATGATAGATAGTTTTTTCCATTTAGCTTTTCAGAGGTAATTGATGGACTTTTAGCGAAGGAAAGAACACTGCTAGACGCCATCTTTGAAGAAGACAAATTACACCAGTGAGGAACAAGAAAACCTTAAGGGTTTAGACGGACAAAACTGTGACGGCAGTCGACGGCGGATGACGGCCGGCAGCAAATGATGGTCGGTGGCCGCCAGCGGTGAACGACTGCCGGCGTCTGGCAGGCGGTGGTTGGCAGTGAACGACAGATGATATGAGACAGAAACCAGAGCGACCTTCTTTGATACCAAGTTGAATATAGTAAAAACTCCCTCGTGTTCAATATGCACATAGAGTTTTCTATTTATAATAGAACAAATATGGATTAAGCCTAAAGTACAAATAATAACAAACTAATTAAAGATAAAATATAAAGGTAATATATCTAACAGTTTCAAACACAAGAAGAGAAAATCTTTCTCAAAAGAAAATAACAAACCTATAAAATTTAATTGAACAAAAGTTGTCTTCAAATGATGGAGCAAGAAAAACTTATAGAAGCTTTGACTAACTAAGCCGTTCCTATCTACTAACTAGAGTTTTCTAACAAGGATTGTGGAAACTCCCTAAGCACACCAAACAAAATAGGGTTCCGTCATCATAAAGTGCTAGCTCCCTTTGCAAGTTTTGGTTCAAAAAGTGGATCCCCACTTCCTATCAGTGAGTTGTGTCCCACTTCATTATTGAGGATCTTTAATGAACATTAATGGTGTTTGCATTAGTGAGTCCTACTTGCATTGATGAACAATTGCGTTCCCACTTGTGGGATTAGTGTTTGCTCCTTGGGAAACACCTATGGGACTTTTATAAACAATGCATCTTGATTTGTCTAATGCAACTATACTGTTGTTTACGAGCTCTGTTAATAACCTCGACTTTTTTAAGAGAAGTTTGATGGTCCTCATGATCTGGCTTTCTAAGTTTTAGCACTTGACCTTATAACAGTCCCTTGTGCTTCTTGACTAGTAGTTCTTTGTGCCTCCAGGTCTTCAACTTGTCTTTACCTTGATATTTTTTTTTTTCAAATAAAGAAAGTAGAAAATAAGTGACATCTGTTGTTTACTTTTTTATCTTCTTTCTTTTTTTTGCACGAGAAGGATTTTGAGAGTTAGAATCCAGTCATCTGCAAGAAAACACAGCTAGCCCATCTTATCCTCACAGCTTGGTATTCATCCAGCATGTTTTTCAACTGCCCTACCTTGTCAGTATTCTGTCATGTTCTAAAAAACTCAGCAATCCATCCTATCCTCTCAGCCTTGTATTATTTTCGACATGGTTCAGGACTACATAACTCTCAGGGGCCCAACCAAGTATTTAGTGGGAAAAACCCTTTCCTTTTCTGTCCGTCCTAGGTTCTCATCTCAGGAGTTTGTTCACCTCTGTTCCACAAGTATGATTTGTTCCCAGCTTTTTCCTAGTTTGCATAGGTCTGTACTTTTTAAATCATAGTGCACAGGTCTTTTTTCTTTCTTCATCTCCTTTAGGCTTGTTGATGTTGTTACAGAGTAGTTTTTATGACTAAGATTGATGATGATGGTATATCTAGACTATGATTTTTTTATTATTAATGATGAATTGGTCTTTATTTTTGTAGTTGTATTTGAAAATATTTATTTTGTACGCATAATCTTAGTATAGTACTCATCATTCTATGCACTTGTACATGCTTTTGAGGTTGACACTATGAGTAGCTATTGAGTATGTAATATGATTCTCTTGATTATTATGTTGGGATTTGATTGATCAAGGATCATCGTTGTGAGCTTGTTAAGTTTTGATAGTCATTTATTGATTTGGACTCGATAGTTTAATCAAGGTCCAACAAGCAACCTTTTTTGAACCTTCTTTGTATAGATAATATTTTTGCCCTTTTTTGTTTACTTTTTGGTGTCTGGCTGTCACAAAACTGTGGTTTTCTGAAGCAGCCTGTGTTGTTGGCAATGTAACTGTAACCTGATGTTTCTTCTAAAATCTGCAGTTGGTATGGATCATGTCAGAGTTCACCCCAAGTTTTTACACTCTAATGCCACAAGCCACAAGTGGGCTCTTGGAGGTAAAGGGAGAAATGAGCAAATTTGTATTATTGGTTAATGATTATTTGTGATATTTACTCTATTTTTGTTTTCATTCCCCTAATTCTTGGAGGTTTATTATTATTTAGCATACTTAGATTAGCTATCTTACGTTTCTGTAGCTTTTGCTGAGCTTTTGGACAATTCATTGGATGAGGTATGTGTTTTTTCCCATCCTTTTAATAAAGCACCGCTTGTGATTATTGCCCTGCCTTACTTCTTGAATTTGAGTTCAGGTTTGTAATGGGGCGACATACGTTAATGTAGATATGCTTATAAATAAGAAAGATGGCTCCAGGATGTTGCTGATTGAAGGTATATCATTCAAAAAATGTTTACTTAAAAGATACATGAGAGGAAAAAAGGAGCATATTCTTAGCTATGATGATTGATTTTGTTAATAAAACAGAAGGAAGTAGGGTGTGCAAGAGTATCCTGTAAAATTTCGTAGAATATGTGGCCTTTATTCTTCCATGAAGAAAGCAAGTCTTAATTTATATTTTTGTTTTGTTCTGTTCCGAAATTCTTGCATACGACTTTACGCAACTTGTCTTAAACAAGTGCATGCTAAGATTGAATCGGTTATTTGGAGAATACATTATTATTATTACTTTAAATATTTAGGCCTACCACTATTTCATCCATAGTCTCTTTATATCTTTAAGTTGATATCCCAGGTACAAATACCCCTGCACCTTTTTACATTGTGACAAAACGAGTTCAACCCATTTTCAAAATATTCAAGCAACCCTAGGTATGTCTGGGTTGGGTGTAATTGACTATAACTTAAAAAAAAGGTTATGAAAGGGTGACCTACTAAATAAATAAAAAATAGAAGAAAACCCTTTTAAAATGTATCCATAACCATAATTAATGACCGTTAATCAGTCCATAAAAAGTATCACCGGTACCTTGGAAGTCCAGAACTAGAAACATTAATACTTGCCCATTAAGGGTGGTTGCGAGCTTTTGATTTTCAAAACAAAATCATTTGTCTAAACTGTAGATGAAATGATTAACTTGTTTCACCAAACTTCTATTTCATTTTCAAGATCAAGAAAAAATAATTTTTTAATCTGGTTTATGGTTTTAAATCAGCATACTTTCATTACATTTGATAGTGGTCTTTCCCATCATTGCTACCACTATAACCCCATTGACATCACTACCACTAACATTGTCACCACCGCAGTTGTCAAATTTGAAGTCTACTTACTTGGACTTATGAAATTTTGTATGCTTGACCAATAGACTTGACTCATAGCTGTAAGAGTTTACCTAATATAAAAAGTTCCACTTAGACAACTATTATGACATAAATACATAATGCTAGGAAGTAGGTTTATTCTTAACTTATTCTCATTGAATTGGCTTGTAAGGTGAAGATCAATGAATTAATATCTTGAATGTGTGATTAGATATTTATAGGTAGTCTACCAGGAGCCTAATAATGGTGGCATAATGACTCCAAATAACTTGACTAGGTTAGGCTCCATATAGCTTTGATATTATGTTAGTAAGTGAGTTTATGGCTAACTCAACTCTGTAATACTAACTTGTAATGTGAGGATTGCACTTTAGTTGTATATTATAATTTGGTTTTATTCTTAGTCAATGTAGGATTTCTATTAGTGAGTTTATACCTTACTTAATCTTAAAAAACCGACTTGCTAAGACATAACATAATACATTTAGAACAACAATAATTCAACTTTTGAACTTAATAATAGGGAAAAGTAGCAAGCCTTATATTACAATTGAGGTTTGTAGTGTTGAATTAAGATTTAATCCACTTAAGATCTTATAAGAGCCTATTGTAGTAACATTTTGTGAGTGATTGAGTGATAGCATATTGTCTAGAGATATAGCAAAAAATAAGAGTGTGATAACTTTGTCTTGTGTACCTGTTTTGTATGATTTCAAACACATTGACCCACTACTTGACTTGAAAGTTTACATGAGTTTAAAGAGTTTGATAGGGATTTAAATCGTTTCCACTACCTATGTTAGTGAACTCGTTAGAGTTTAAGCTAACTTAACTTGAGTTTGACAACCTTTACCACCACCACACACAAAACCCTTAAACTAATTTTACATGATAAGTAGCTTTCAAAGTGAGTTTATTTCAAAATTTGAAATTAAAAAAAGAGTCGTGATGAGCAGTTCTTTAAAATTCAGACTTTCAACCATAAACCACTCCATACTGGTCTGTTGCACATTTACACCAACAAGTTCACAACCAAAAAAAAAGTCCCGATGGGTTACTGTATATATAAGAGAAAATGAAAATAAGTTAATTTGATGCTACCAAACGTGTTCAACTGAAAAAGATCGTTTTGCCATCTCCACTGAAAAAGGTTTAGAAATTTGATTTTCTCTTATTAGTAGAATCACAATAGAAGTGCTATATGCTCTCTCTTCTTTTTACCACTCTTGTTTTCTTTTTATTGTCAAAAGTCTAAAATGTTTGATCTTTAATTTCTATTTCAGATAATGGTGGTGGGATGGATCCTGAAAAAATGCGTCAATGCATGTCACTGGGGTATTCTGTGAAAAGCAAATTGGCGAACACAATTGGACAATGTAAACCTTTGCTCGGGGTAGAATGTAAATCTTGTTGAATATTCTTGTCAAATGGAGTATGCTTATCTTTTTGTGTTCATGTGATAGATGGAAATGGCTTTAAGACAAGTACCATGAGGCTAGGGGCTGATGTAATTGTTTTCTCCCGTTTTCCAGGGAAAGATGGGACAAGGTTTGTTCAGATCCCTTCTTGCTTCATTCAAATTTGTTTCCTAGTTTGAGATATGATCTGCATATAGGGGAAACTTGCCGTGAGGCAATCTCGTTATGATTAAGTATTTGTTGGATTTATAATGCTTGTTTTCATACACAATGATATATTATTATCTTTTACCAAATTTATAACAGCAATTGAATGTAAGGTTATCTTACTATTGTATTTATGTAATAATATTTCCCTTATAAAACTATGTGAGGTAGTTCTTCATTTATCACATTAAAAAAGAACTATTCAATGTAAGGTTATCCTGCCATTGCAATTAAGTGATATTATTTTCTTTTAGGGTTAAATATGTTTTTAATCTTTGAACTTTGACACGAAATTGAAATTCGTCTTTGTTCCAAACTTTGATACATTTTGGTTTCTAAACTTTAAAAATGAATGGATATAATCTTTTAGTCCAATTAGGATAAATTTTTTGACGTGTCAAACGTGTTTCAGGTTAGCATTTGAGTTGTTTACACTCTTTGACTTGTTTCCGCTTCAATGTCAGTCGGGAATGTCGTTTATAAAGCCCAAAAAAATTTACATCATTGGGTTAAAAGGATTATGTCCATTTATTTTTAAAATATGAGGACCAAAATATACCAAAGTTTGGGATATAGACGAATTTCAATTTCGTGACAAAATTTAGGGACTAGAAACATATTTAATCTTCTCTTTTATCACATTGAAAAGCTAAACGATTTGCTTATCTTTTATCATTTGTGAATTTTAGTTGATGAAGTTTCTATAGTTGTCGTCCTGAGGAGCATGTTTACATTAAGTGTGCAGCTTAAAACACACCCATATGAAGTGTTCCTTGTTTGTTGGGGTTCAAATATTTTGTTCCACAGGAATAAATATATATTTAGCATTTTAGTTACCTGGTCTATTACTGTCAACCAGTAATTGTAGAATTGCTGTTATTAATAGCCACTGTTTATATTGTGCTTGAAGTGTCTTGTGTCCATGTCTACCTCCTGCTATCATGGTTATCAAAATCATGAGAACCATAAAATTGTGCTCAGGTTGACATTAGAAAAAAAAGAAAGTAAAAGATGACATTTGATGTTTTTGTTTCTGGGTCACCGTTTATGCAGAATGCATCCAGGTGATAATTCTGTGGTTCACTGGCTCTCTTTTGCAAGCTTCTGTCTGTTTGGGTTTTGGCGTTGTGTTGTATCAAATGAAGATATCTTTGTTGATGTTTTTCTCAGCAGTGTTATGTAGCGATGTTCTCCTTTGCAACCTCAACTACTCTCCCATTTGCTTTCTATTGTCCATTTCATACATTGTAGGTTGGGTCATATTAGGGTTTTTGTTTTTTTTTTTTTTTCTCTTCATGACATTTCGGAATGCTGTGCCTCAGTTTTAGTCCAACAACTTTTTTTTTTTTTGTTTACGTAAGACATACATTAACATAATAGAGTTAACTAAATGATAATAATAAAACTATGATAATTATTGTTCTTATAAATTTATCGTTTTTCATGACTTGCTTATATATCTAATGGGTGATTTGGATGTTTTATTAGCTCTACTCAAAGCATAGGCTTGCTGTCTTACACATTTTTGAGGAGTACGGGAAAAGAAGACATTGTAGTACCCATGGTAATTTGTTTTCTTTACTTGTACATTTTAGTTTTTTTGAGTATATTTTATTATTAGGAGTGAAACTAAAGCATTTATATCGATTTATGTCTTACATATTCTCCTATGATACACAAAAGCCTTTTTCGTGGTGCTGTATAATTGGAGTTTATACTATGTATTGGAATTCTCTGATGGTGATATAATTTGTGTGCTTTAAGATGGATGAATTCCCATGCTCTCAATATACATTGCATCTTTGACCTTTGTCATTATTGGCTCAATCTTGCAATGATTATCTGAATTTTCTGCTGTGAGGGCCACTAGGTTTTCAAAACATTATTCATGGATTGGAAAGCATGTGATGGGTCAGGATGTTTGTGGACTAAAATTAGACATTTAGGGATGAATTGTGGTTTTGAAACATAATTCATGGACTGATAGAGTGTTAAGAGTGTATGAGAAGAGGAAGAGAAATTAAGAGGGTGGTTAGGTGGTCAGGAAGAGTGTCTAACTGTTAGAGACACTGTTAACAGTTGGGGAACCTTATAAAAAGGTCGTGGGCTGTTGTAAAGGGGTTAGCTTTTGATATTTCCCCAACTGTTAACAGTTGGGGAACCTTATAAAAAGGTTGTGGGCTGTTGTAAAGGGGTTAGCTTTTGATATTATTATATAGACAGGAGGTTGTTTATGTGGATGGAGAGTGCTCCCTTGAGAGTGAGTGTTGTTCTTGTAATATTCTTTGAATAAAAGAATATACAATTTTGTCTCTCTCTTGCCTCGCAAGTTCGTGTTGTGTGAGTATTAGATAGATTCGTGTACTAAAAGAACCTATCATGGACTGCAAAACATGGGATGGGGTTTGTGGACTGGATGAATTATTTAATTTTAATTTCATTGTTTAAATATGTTCTTCTAATTATGTATCTAACTATTGATTTCTGAAACTAAAGTTGGACTATGAAAGAAGAGGACAACAATGGAATAAGATAATACGAACTACTCTGGATGATTGGAATAAAAATGTTGAAACAATGGTACAGTGGTCACCATTTTCTGATGAGGCTGATCTTCTTCGACAGGTAATCGCTTATTGTTTGAAGAGCATATTAATCTGATATTTTTCTTTTCTCACATTACGTCTGCTCTTTTTGGTGCTAATATCGTAATTCTATGAATCATGGTTTCATGTCTATATTGTTGATAAACTGTTCTTGTCTTAATTTTTAGTTCAACTTGGTGAAAGATCATGGTACCCGAGTGATTATATACAATCTTTGGGAAGATGACCAAGGCCAACTGGAACTTGATTTCGATGCTGATCCACATGTATGCTTGATAACCAAAGAATGTCATCCTCCCTCAAAAAAATTTCTTTGTACGAGCAAATATCACAAATTTTGATACGTTTATGGTTTTGTGTCAGGATATCCAAATAAGAGGTGTTAATCGAGATGAGAAAAACATACAGATGGCTAAAGAATTTCCAAATTCTCGACATTTTTTGACCTATCGGCATTCACTAAGGGTAAATCAAGATGATTATTATTACTACTAATATTTGTGTAGAAAAAAAAGCATATTTTGCTGCTCTCTGCATGGTATTCCTGCTGCACTGTGCATTTTATATGTGGTGAAATATTTATATGTAATATAGGGTGTATTTGGTAGAAAGGAAAGAAACAAGTTAGAAATAGTGAATGCGAATAACTGTGAAATAAAGTGGAAATTAAGTGTTTGGTTTAAGAGTAAAAGGTATTAGAGAAATAAGAAATACAATAAGAGATTGCCACATAATCAACTTTTACATATAATAATTGATCATGTGTATTCTGCAAGGCCACATGCTCAGCCAATTATATTTCATTTTGCCTGTCTTGATCAATTGTACCTTCATGCAAATTGATTATAAGATGCAGTAACCGATGGTTAATAAAGAACAAAATGTAAACTGGTGTGCACTTCTGCTCCATTTCTCACAATTTTTGCATGAAAATAAATTGGAGTGGTACTCGTTTTTTGTCTCTTTCCTTTGTATTTCATGTATACAAATGAAGTGGCTTTTGTTGTTCTCTCCTATTTCCATACTTCCTTCCTTTTAATGCCATCTATTAGCCTCTGAACACCTCAGTTCTGTTCTATATTTAGAATAGACATGTATCTGATTTATGATTTGTGTGTTTATAATCATATAATTTTGTTGCGTATCCAGAGTTATGCTTCGATTTTATATCTGAGGCTTCCTTCTGCCTTCCGAATTATTCTTCGCGGGGAAGATATTTTGCATCACAACATAGTGAATGATATGATGATGTCTCAGGAGGTGACCTACAAGCCTCAAGCTGGAGTTGATGGGCTTCTTCCCAAGGACTCAAATGTAATGTCTTTGTGTTTGGTATTTCCCAACTTGTACTGAAATCTGATTTCATCTAGATCTTGTGACAGATGATTGCTGTTGTTACCATTGGATTTGTGAAGGATGCAGTTCACCATGTTGATGTTTCAGGTTTTAATGTTTATCATAAGAATCGACTCATTAAGGTAGGGTTTGTTATGATTAACAAATCAGAAAGTCATATGTGATGCTTATCCTCTTTCTCCCTTTCAAAGTTTTTGTGGGGATAGTGATTCTGGGACAAGGAAGAATATCTTTCAGTTTTTTTAACTTGGGTTTGTTGATTTCAATCTGCAAGACTTTTAGTTGGTCTTTTGATGTATACTTTCTGTTTTTGCATGCCAGCTAAAATCACAATCAGCCGAACCTTTATAATTGTTATTATTTATTTGCGTAATGTCACCCTTTTGTCTTCCTTATTTCATTCTTAGAAATTATTAGAGAATTTGAGAGAAATTAGAATGTGTTGGTTCTGATATGAACGTACACAATGGTCTGTGTTTTTTTACACCTGCTATGCATAGCTTCTGTGCAAGCTAAAAGGAGACATTATAACTCCTTGCTAATTTAATAACCAGTTAGGGGAATAGCCAACAGTAAGCTATGAATAGCAACAGTAGCTAAGAAATAGTATCCTCTAACAGAAAGGAGAAAGTTTGCAATTTATCCCCGGGCTATTGAGGTTTAATAATTAGATGCATCTATTGGGTATTGTTCTGAAAATAATCTTGCTTTATCTGTACTGAAATTGACCTTGTTGTAAGGAGTTTCTTTTGAATTAAATTCAATTATTGTCTGTGGAACTTTCATATCAAGTGAAGCACTCTAGATGTCCTTTCTAACAATCATAAGCGGTTCCATGATAAAACAATCAATATGGACTTTGCCACTTGGTGGAGTTCTATTTGTTTGTAGGATCCAAAAATATTGTCACAATTTTTACAAATTGTTTTCTTCATTGTCAGCCTTTCTGGAGGATCTGGAATCCAGCTGGAAGTGGAGGACGTGGGGTCATTGGTTGAACCTTTTCTATGTTCATTGAGTTCTGAGTTCCCTTTATCAAGTCCAGTGTATTCATTTAACATAAGGTTCATTTCTATTTGCAGGTGTCTTGGAAGCCAATTTTGTTGAACCTGCTCATGATAAACAAGGCTTTGAGCGTACATTAGTTTTATCAAGACTGGAGTCTAAATTGATACAAATGCAGAAAAAATACTGGTAATTGTTTATTCTTCATTGGACTATTGTTTATTCTTCATTGGACTATTGTGAGTAATATTGTATATTTTATTTAGGGGCGCTAACTCCCATAAAATTGGTTATTCCAATCGAAATAAAATACAAATAAGAGATTCTGGTGATAAAGGTATGATTGAGGCCATGCTGTTGTTGTTTGATGCTATGCTCTGCTCACTCGGTGATTGGAATTATGTTGTGGATGATCATATGGTATCCTACAAATGGATCTTTTTTTGTAGACACATCTCCTGCTTATGTTCCAGAACCATCAAAATCAAAAAGGAAATATTCTACCATGGATGGCAAGGTAACGCCGTTGACATCAGACAAATTGCATTCACAACCAAATCAGAAACGGATGCAAAAACAAACAGAAAAAGATAGTGCATTTATTAATGGCCGATCTCCTGTTTCTCCTCCTAAACATATAATACAAAGTTCATCCGAAGAATCATCCTCTGATGATGATGTCAGTGAGGATCTCTTGCCTAAAGGAAAAATTCAGAAGGCGTCTACCGCTGAGAAATCAAAAGTTCAGAAGGCATCTACCGCTGAGAAATCATTTGAAAATGAGAATGGAGACACTACATCAAATAGAAAAGCCTCGCCTCACACACGGGCATCTGCATCCAAGATAAAGGTAGTAAATACGATCACCTTTATTTCATTTTGTTTTCATTCTCGTTTTTTAAGCTAGTATATATGTAGGCATTAGAACTTGAATTATTAACATGTAAGGGCTAGAAAAGGGGGAATTGGAAATTTATTGCTTCTGTGCTTTTATCGATAGTTATGAATGAAAAATAAGAGAAAAATTTGGAACATGTGAATGTCCAATGCGGCAAAGCTTGTCTTATTTTTGAGGGAGAATGGAGGTCATAGGTGCCAACTGTCTGGTAAAAGATAGGGTTTGATAGTTTTTAGTAGATTAAAAATATTGTATGACTGGCCTTTAACTGGTGCCAGTTAGCCAGATTACTATGGTACCAATAAGCTGATATTTTATTACCGACTTCCAAGAATTCTTTAAATAGTAATCATGGCACATAATTCAATCTGCTGATCATTGTAGTGTTTTGTTTCTAACCTCTAAGGTAAACTGGCTATAACGTAAACGCAATATACTATGTTCAATACTATCGATGGTTCAAAATGAGTTTTTTCATATAATTCAATTCAATTGAGAAAAAGTTCCTTTAAAATCTGAGTTATGGTGAAGATGACTAAGTCTAAAGTGCTTTTTAACTAGAAATTCTTGTTTTTTGTCTAAAGATGTCTCTTAATAAAGAGTTGATTTTTGAGTGCAGGGAAAGGATGTAAATAATAGCGACCAACCACTACCTGACAGTGATTTACTGACATCCGACCAATTGAGGAAAGAGAACCGTGAGTTGAAGGAAAGGTATATTTTAAGTTTCGAACATTCACTGTATATATTGCTTTCTTTTGTGAACTTTATTCGTTGGGCCTTATCCTTCTTTTTTTGATATAGATTACAGAGGAAGGAAGAGGAAATTTTAGAATTGTCTCAAGCTTTGCAGCATGACAAAGACAAGTGTAAATCTCTCGAAACTCAGGTTTGGACCATGATCTTTGCACTTTAAGCTAATATTTGGTGTCATTGAATGATGTATATTGGTTTACTAGTTTCTATTATTTATTTAGCACTTTTACTCTTTTAAGTACTTATTTTATTTTATATCTAGGATTATTTGTGTTAACCATTTTTTTTTCTCTCGGAGAATTGATCTTGTTCGGGATTTTATCTTATTTGAATTGCTCAATTAGAATAGAGCTATTTTCGTGCTTTTGGTTGATTATTGTCTGGATTTAGTTAGTTCTTTTATTGATTCTACACTAGGAGTCCGCTGGGGTAAGTTTTTCCATAAGCCCTTTCAGACTTAAAAAAATAAGAAGAAAAAAAACTGAAGTGATCTTCTTCACAAGTTAAATTTAAGAATTTACAAAAATTATGAGAGAACTTTCAAAAATCAGTTTATGGAGAAACTCATTTTATTATCTCTTCGTATGTCTATCCTAGAAGTTCTTATATAGAAACTTGTCTAAACAGATCCTATGTAGACTTTTATTGTAAGTTCCCTATACTCAAACAACATGTCCAGGAGTCATTATTGAGTTAGAGAAACTCTTTGCCATGGAGTACTGTAGGTTTATTTGGGGAATAAGAGAACCCTTCAATAGCTATGCATCAAAACTGCTAAGGATAAGACCCCATTTCTTCACGTACAAGATGCACAAACATTTTCTATTATAACTGAAAACATGACAATTACTGTTACTTAATGGGTTCTGAATCTTCAACTCCCAACTACCGACATGTCAGTTATCAGGGTCAATTATTTCTCCATCCTTGTTTAAGGCTTTATTATCTCCCAAAACTAAGTACCTTAATTTTTTCTTCTTGCATTGATCAGAATATGGAAATTTTCGGAATTCCTGAAACATAGACCCTTTCTTTTTGGTACTTTTTTCAAAGAAATTCCTCTGTTCACCCTCTGGCTTCCTCCTAGTCAACACTGAAGCATTAATATTGGTTTGGGTTTGAGAAAGTCCCCAATGGACTGAACCATCACTACCTTGCGTTTGGTTAGGTACCTTTGTGAATTTCTATGATATTCAAATTCATTGAATTTAAATTTTTCTCATTTCAAATTATTTTATTTTTCAAATGTTTTGTTTGGATATGACAATCATAATGAGGGGAAGGATTATGATTGGAGCATGTACCTGATACAGACCCAAATCTTATTGGGCTCAATGAACCCTTGATCCAAGAAGAAACAGCCAAGCATAGGTGGGGCAGAGTATATGAGAGGAAAAAGAGTAGGAAAGGTGATGTGGCATAGTCGAGGGGAATAGGTTGGTTAGAAGAGAGAGAAATGGGTGTGATTGTTTAAAAGAGAATTTGGAAGAAAGTTTTGGGGGACGGTTAGTTGTTTTTAGTAGAGGGGNTGTTTAAAAGAGAATTTGGAAGAAAGTTTTGGGGGACGGTTAGTTGTTTTTAGTAGAGGGGGAGCCATTCTTGGTTTCTCGGAGGAGCTTGGCTCCGGGCAGTGAGATATTCATATCTTACTGATTTTCTTGTTTTGCAGAGAATAAAAACACTNATATTCAGTCTTCATTTGATTTCTTTCTGTGCTTTTAAAAAAAATCCTTATCATTGGTCNGACCTGCCGGATATTCGCAAACTATGCCACCGAAGAAGAACAATACCACCCAAGGGGAGCCAGCAGCTGAGGAGAATGATGAGACGAAGGTAGGGTTTGTTGCGGGAGAGGTGACTAAGCTCAAGGCAGTTGTTGAGGAGTTAGTTGCACAATCGTTGCAGAACCAAACCCATTTGGAAAATGTTCGCAAGGACGCCGCGGAGCAGATCACAATATTACGTAAGGAAGCAGCTGAGAATCAATCAAAGTTGCTGAATCTAATGTCAGAATTTACAAAGGGTAGAGAGGAGGAGGACGAAGGACAGGGGTCTGTAGGACCGAAGAAAACGAATTCGGTAAAGACTATACCGAAAGCGTTTCCGAGTATGAAACCGCTTGATGGAGATGATCTATTGGAGTTTCGCCAATCGATGAAGAAAATCGAGTTGCCGTCATTCCATGGTGAAGATCCCGCGGGGTGGATTGCCAGGGCAGAGGTTTATTTTAATGTCCAAGAGACACGAGAAGCCGTTCGTGTAAATCTTGCCCATCTATGTATGGAAGGAAGCACGATACATTTTTTTCAGTCTCTATTGAATGAATATGAAGAATTAACATGGGAAGATTTAAAAAGGGAGTTGCTGGAGAGATATGGAGGAATGGGGGAAGGAAGTGTTTATGATCAATTGGGTTCTTTGAAACAAACAGGAAGTGTGGAGGATTATATTCGAAATTTCGAATATTTGATTACTCAAGTACCACNAATGCATGACGAACAGTTGTTTTCATATTTTACTCAGGGATTAAAGGACGACATTCGTGCCAGAATTAGAAGCTTACACGTTGCAAACCCTTTTTCCAGGGGGCGCATGATGAATGTGGCGCGTGCCATTGATGTGGAGCTGTCAGGAAGAAGCAAAATGTGGCAGGGAAGAAGTGAGACANGTGGTGAAGGTAAAACCCAAGTGGGAAACCGACCAGTATTTAGTGTGTGGGGCAAAACTGGCCCAAAACAGAATGGGGGCAATTGGGGAGGAAATAGTCCAGGCCCAGGTGAAAAAAAAGATTGGGGTGGGCAAAGTAGAACGGGACCGAAAGATAGAGGAGCAAATCATCTCACCTATCAGGATCTCTTGGACCGGAAACAAAAGGGTCTGTGTTATAAGTGCGGTGGCGTATTCGGACCTCTCCATCGGTGCCCAGTTAAGCAGCTTCGTGTCATCATGGTTAATGAAGAGATCCAAGTTGCATGTGACAATGGGGAAGAAGAAAGCGACAACGATGACGAGGAATACGAGGTGGTGGCTCCGTGCACGNCNTTGAATATNTGTANGATCGCGAGCGACAATGGNGATCAACCAAGAACAATGAAGTTACGAGGAATGATTGGGGAGATTCCGATGCTATTTTTAATAGATAGTGGAGCTACTCATAATTTTATTTCTAGAAGACTTGTGGAAGCTTTGGGCTGGAAGTGGGAAAGAACAAAACAAAAGAAGGTTTTAATGGGAGACGAACACAAATCGGAAACTCAAGGGGTTTGTAGAGGTATCAAGGTGAGGTTTGATGAGGGTGAATTTGAAATTGATGCATTTCTTTTTGACTTGGAGGATATGGATATCATATTTGGAATGTCGTGGTTAATGACTTTGGGAGAAACCACGGTGGACTGGAAGAAGCAGATCATGAAAGTACAAACCAAACAAGGTGAAAGGTTGTTGAGAGGGATTCCTCATGGGAATTCTTTGATAATGTCGGTTTGTGATTTATTGGAAGATGAAGGAAAAGCGGAGGATGATGGCCTGAACCCAGAGCGGAAGAGCGTCCTTGATAACATGTTGCAGCATTTTAGTGAGGTGTTTGAGGAACCAAAAGGGTTGCCNCCTGTACGTGTGAAGGAGCATCGGATCAATCTTAAACCAGGACAGGAACCTATTAATGTGAGACCCTATCGTTATGCTTACCACCAGAAAAATGAAATTGAGAAACAAGTGCTAGAATTGATGGAGGTGGGTTATGTGCGGCACAGCCAGAGTGCTTATTCCAGTCCCGTAATTTTGGTGAAAAAGAAAAACAAGTGGCGTATGTGTGTTGATTATAGAGCTCTTAATAAAGCCACTATTCCAGATAAATTTCCCATACCGGTAATAGAGGAATTGTTGGATGAGTTGCATGGTGCCAGGNTTTTCTCTAAACTTGATCTTCGTTCAGGTTATCATCAAGTCAGGATGTGAGAGGAAGATATACCAAAAACTGCATTCAGAACCCATGAGGGTCATTACGAATATTTGGTGATGCCCTTTGGATTGATGAATGCACCCTCAACCTTTCAAGCACTCATGAATGAAGTCTTTCGTGCTTTGTTACGTCAAGGAGTATTGGTGTTTTTTGATAATATTCTTGTATACAGTAGTAGCTGGGAAGAACATTTGCAATTACTGGAAAAGGTGTTGGGAGTGTTGAGAAAAAACCAGTTATTTGCAAACAAGGAAAAATGCAGGTTTGGCCAAGAAAGTGTTGAATATTTGGGACACATTATCTCAATAAAAGGAGTTGAGGTAGACCCGGCCAAGATTAGTAGCGTGATGGAGTGGCCTACACCTAAGAATGTGAAAGGGGTTCGTGGTTTTCTGGGTCTTACAGGCTATTACCGTAAGTTCATTAAGGATTATGGTAAAGTTGCCAAACCCCTCACAGAGTTAACAAAAAAGGATGGTTTTGGTTGGAATGGGAAGGCTCAAGAAGCCTTTGAAGAACTTAAACGAAGGATCACCACTGCACCTGTATTGCAACTCCCAAACTTCGATGAGGAATTTGTCCTCGAGTG
>NC_028357.1:53847420-53888859 GCF_000741045.1 Vigna radiata var. radiata | reverse complement strand
TGTTTAAAAGAGAATTTGGAAGAAAGTTTTGGGGGACGGTTAGTTGTTTTTAGTAGAGGGGGAGCCATTCTTGGTTTCTCGGAGGAGCTTGGCTCTGGGCAGTGAGATATTCATATCTTACTGATTTTCTTGTTTTGCAGAGAATAAAAACACTCATATTCAGTCTTCATTTGATTTCTTTCTGTGCTTTTAAAAAAATCCTTATCAGTACCCCTTACAAGGGACGGTAGGAAGATCTGCTCAGGAGGTAAAACAGGAGGAGGTGGCATTTGATATAGTCAATAGGTGTCACAATAGCAAGGCATGAATGTTAGGTGCAATGATAAACATGTAGAGGAGGTAAGGTTGTGGGTGTGGTGGTACATTGGATATGTTTGCAAGGTCAAAGACATGAGTAGTAGTGGAGGTTTGGAGAAGGGAATTAAATCAATACAAAGTAGGAAGAAGACTCAGAAGTTGACATCAATTGCAATCAAGGAGGGTGAAAATCACTTATACCTCTTTCGAGACTGAGGGTTAAGAAGTCACACACATGAGACCTGGCTAATAGTTTATCAGAACTAGGACCAAGAGTGTTTACAAAATAGGTGGACCAGTAGACATGAGAAGTTAAAGCTTGGTGAGATTGATGAGAGGAAACAAGATAGAGTGAGATATTTGTTTGTTGATAATGGAAGATGGCATGTAATTGATAAGATAGCATCCCCTAAAATTGTTGAGGAACACAACCATGAGGTAAAATGGTTCAAATTGTTTCAGTTAGTTGTCTATAATTGCTCTCTACCACCACATTTTGTTGTGGGGTATATGCACAAGGTTTGATGATATCATGGAAGGTCATGAATGTCTGAAAAGAATGGGAGAGATATTCACTAGTGTTATTAGAATGGAAAATATGAAAGAAATACCTAACTGGTTTGCGCTACATCAATGATTTTTAATTTAAGAACAATTGAGTACATCAAAAATAATCATCGATGAATGTTTCAAAATATTGAAATCCCAAATGTAACACTACTCGAGCCCAAATATTCAAGTGAATTGATGTAAAAGAAGACAAATCTTTATTAGGGACACTCCTTGGAAAAGAACAATTGTGTTTGTTTAATTGACACGACTCACATGACAAGGTGGATAACATAGATAGATGTAGTACAAGATATTATAGTTATGCAAAGGTAGGATGACTTAATTGAGCATGGATAAGAGAAGGGAATTTACCATTGAGCAAGCATGAGCATCGGTACAAAATTGATAGAGATGATGAGACCACATCCTATGCCAGTCATTTATTCTAAACTCCAGTCTTGTAATTGTTTAGTAAATAAATAATACAATCAAGGGAGTGAATAGGACTATTAAAAGATAATAAATTAAACAAAGATCCAAGGGCATGAAGTTCATTGTCAATGGATAGAGAAGGGAGAAGGTGAACAATACCAACACCATGAGACAAGACTTAGTAGTCATTATCCATAGTGACAAAAGGTAAATTATCATTAGAGGAAAGAAAGACAAAAAAAACTTGTTGGAAGTCCCACATCGACTAGGGATAAGGCCAATTTATAATATATAAGTGTGGTGTAAGCCTCACCCTTCAAGCCGGTTTTGTGGGGTTGAGTTAGGTTTAAAAATCCACTTTCTAATATGGTATCAGAGCCATCGTTAAAAAGCCCATCCTAGCGATATTTGTTGTTTTTTGGGCATATTGTTCCACCCGCTATCGGCCGCTATTGGACCACCTAATTTCTACTATCAATGCACGAGATGTCTATACCTCGGCATGAAGGGGGTGTATTGGAAGTCCCACATCGACTAGAGATAAGGCCAATTTATAATATATAAGCGAGGTGCAAACCTCACCTTTCAAGCCGGTTTTTTGGGGTTGAGTTAGGCTTAAAAACCCACTTTCTAATAAAACTCATTACTAGAGATATGATTAGCAGCATTGGAGTTGAGGATCCAAGGACCAAGGAGTGAGTGAGACCAACAAACGACATGCATAATGTGCAATATAAGTAATGGAACTAGAGGTTTAATGTTCCTCATAGCATTTGAGAAAGTTGTGAAAAAAGGCAAAGGTTCGGAAGCCTCAAATGGGGTGTCACAAGAAGTAGGGGGACATATGGAGTTATTTGGGCAATAATTGCAAACCCAGTGGGTGATTGTTTAATGCATAACACCATTCAGTTGTGTGAGTAAGCTTGTTGCAATGGTTGCACTTGGGATGACCTATGTTTGGCTTGTGAGAGTTATTACGATCATTACATTGAGATATAAAAGTTGAGGAATCACCAGGAGATATAGTTGGAGGTATGTCCAGTGTTATCGAACTCGCGAGTTAACTCGTTAACTCGGTCGAGTTTAGGAGTTCACATAGTGCTTTCGAGTTAACTCGTAAGCAAACTCGCTTTTGGGGTAGGATCGGTGGGCCAATTACCTGATACCAATACTTTGACAACCTTGGGTATGTCAATAGGTAATTGGCCAATAGGTAATTTATTGATACCCAAGGTTGTCAAAGTATTGCATGGCCATCAATCAAGCACACACTGGATTTAGGTTAAGGTATACTTTTTCTAGGAAATGATAATGTTAATGGATGATTGGGCAACTTCAATGTTGAGGAAGTAGCTTAGCGAACCCAAGTCCTTGATTTGGTTTGAAATTGAGTGTGGGGATGAGATGAGATGGAGGATTCCTAATAATTATTGGCATTGATGACATCAACATACATAACGTGATAGATGCAAAGTCCATTTGGTGAGTGGAGGTGAAAGACTTAGTGATTAGCTTCACAATGAGTGAAACCAAACTCAAGCATAGCAAAGGTAAAGGAACTAAACCATGCCTGAGGAGATTACTTTAAGCTATAAAGGGTGCAACAAAGTGTAAGGTGTGAGACGTTGGAGACTGTAATACACTAAGAAAGTATGGAAAAAAAGATGGTTGAGCAAGAAAGATTAAGAGAAGAGATTACAATTATTGAGGACACCTCAGATTTATGTCATGAAGGTCTACAAGAAAAACTTCATATCTTACATGGGATTTGATGGAAAGGTACTAAATCAAAGGAAGATATTGATATGGTTTTTTTTGTCAACTTTGACAATGTATATGAACAAGTGTCAAGTTATAAGATCAGGGGTTTGGACTTTAGACATGTGTGTATGGAATTATTTTGAAAAATTATTTTTTGACTCCTAACTAGGGGATACTCGGTTCACCTAAAGAAAATAAACTGTGAAAGGCTTGGGAAAACGTGTTCAAGTTGCTTCCTTCTTGGCCATACTGTACCTTTATAATGGAATAACTACTATTGGGAGAACCTTTAAAAGTGTTACTAAGGACTTCCCTATAGGGAAAGATGTACACTTAAGCTCAACTTTTTTATTCCTAGGCTTGTTTAAAATATAGTCTTTGATTTGCTTATGATTGAGTGTTATGAGACACTGATGTTCCACGCTGTGTAATATGAGATGTTTGATAAAGTATTTAAGTTTTTGGCTAAGCCTGGAGGGTGTATTTTATAGTGCTTGGACTTGTTAATTAGTAACAGAGCTGATTGTGGATATGTTGAACACGACTACCTAGGGAAGGTTGACTGGTGAGGTTAACCCAAGAAAAAGTGAAGCGTCCCCCGTAGTGAATTTACAATTTGATATAATGTTGGCTATGTTGTCGAACTTGCATTTTCGAAGTCTATCCTCATGCAAATTTAGTTTACTTTTACAATTTATGATATTGCTCAACCCTTAGGGATTATCTTATTCGCACATGTCATGCTGAAACGAATTAAAAAAAGAAAAGTCGTGGGTTATGATAGTTGATGAATTTGTACAACCTATAAAACTTCTTTTGGCCTTTTCTGAATTCAGTTGAAAAATTCTTATTTCATTTCTTGGTCAGCTAAACGAGTCAGAAAAAAAGATTGAAGAGTTGAACCATGATCAAGAAACTCTCATTGATATATTCTCTGAAGAGAGGGAAAGACGTAATGCTGAAGAGAAAAATCTAAGAAAGAAGCTTCAGGTTTTATTCTTATCTAATGCTCTGCTAATCCCCCTCCATCCGTTCCCTGAATATATATAAAAATGAAAGAATGTGCTATGTTTTTTTTTTTTTTTAATCCAAAACAAGTTGCAATTACAGTACCTGTTTTTGGTCCTGTAGGAGGCATCGAATACTATCCAAGAGCTGCTTGACAAGATACGGGTACTTGAAAAGAAGTCTACAAGTGGCAAACTAGAACGATAATGATGGCCTTGTTATTGCATTTTCTGTTGAGTGTTGTATCTACCTGCCACTGGGAACCAATGTTTTTCTGCGATGCTGCTTTTATCATTTATTGGAATCTTCTAACTTAGGGTGTAGGGTGATACTGTAAATTGATTGTATAGTTTCGCGTCTAACACCTCATTGATATTAAAATTTCTGTCCAGTACGGAGGAGTGAATTAGAGACTAACTGAACAATGTTCTTTACCATGGGATTAAGAGCAATTTTCGTGCAATAGTATCGTTCTCAAATACTAGTTCGATTTTAATTGAGGCACTTGCTAGTTGCTTCTACATACTGTTCCCTTTGTTTAGTTCGAACTCTCACCGTTCACAGCATGAGTGTCGTACCAGGTGAGATTCTTGGGGCGGATTTTGCCTGGTTTTTGGGGGAAGAAGTTGATAAGCGGTTAGACGAAGTTGATTATTATACGAAGGTTGTTAAACATTGACGTGTGATGTCGAACAGTTGGGTCTACTTGATTTAAAATTGAGTAAAACTGATTTTAGTATAACTAAGTTTGACTGAAAACTGCAGAACATAGTTTAGTTTACTTGTTTTTATATTAATTTCAATCTAAGATTTCACATTGAAATGTGTTATGGTAATGAGTTCTTAATTATGCTAGTCAATTATAATCTACTTATAGTAATATGTTATGAATATAGAATAATTGATTATCTTTTAAGTGCAATATTCTTATGAATATAATAAATTCATGTCCCTTAAAACTATAAATTTTGACAGGAGAAAGAATTATTTAAGGGAGGCGAAATATGTAAGATCCTGACAAAAATCAAGTATTAGAGGCATTAAAATGTTTTGAATAATGATATTTCATTATTTTAATTCAAAAAATGTCAAAAGTATAAATAAAAGTTTCTAATAATGAGTTTTATTATCTAAAAAGTTTTATCTTTTTAAAACTCTTTAAAATTCTTTTGTCTTTTTTCTAGAAATTCTAACTTCCTACTCATTTATTTGAAGATTAGAGACTTTTTGAGGGACTTTTGAGACAAGATCTTCATTTCTAGTAGATTGATTTCAACTAAAGAGTAAGTTGATTTTTACCTTTTTTTAAAAAAATTAGTGTTTTTGCATGTAGGTGTTTTCTACACCTTTTGGGGTCTGAGTCTTTTTTAAGACTTTTTGTTGATTAGTGATACTGAGGTTATATTGTGATCATTTTTTATGAATTGTAGGAGGAAATAAAGATCTTGAAGTCATAGAAGGAATTCTAGAGTTCTTAGAATGTTCGAACGTCAACCATGTAAGGAAAGCTAGTTTTCTTTGATTTTAATTGATAGACAAGTTTTATTTGATGTTTGTATGATTGTTCGGTGGTTGATTTGTGAAAATAAATTAATTTGTGAGATTTGGTATGTGAAGTTGCTAGTTAGAGTTTGGTATGTAAGTTGAATATCATGAATCCTTGTGTGCAGATGAAATTTTGATATTGTATTTGATTTTTAATGAATTTGGGAATGTTAAATTGACTATGTTATTTTGGTAGATGGTTGTAGGACCTTGGTCTGATCATAGGTTAGAAGAATGATTCGTTTTTGGGAAAAAAAAGAGTTTTAATAGGTGAAATTCCATAGGAGTGATTATTAGAGTAAGTTTGAAGTTTCTGGACTGTTTTTAGGTAATTTAAGACTTGATAGGCTTTTAATTTTGTTGAAATTTGGTTTGTATTCAATCAAAGATATAAATATGTTTGTTAAGAAGTTGACTTTAAGCCTAACTCAACCCCACAAAATCAGTTTGTAAGGTGAGGTTTGCACCCACTTATATATATATATATCTATATATATAATATTGGCCTTATCTTTAGTTGATATGAGGCTTCCAACACCTCTCCTATGCTAAAGTATATACATCTCGAGTGTGAGACTAAACATTAATGGGTGGTCCGATAACAACCCGATAGCGGGTGGAACAACATGCCCACAAACAACAAATGTCGCTAGGATATGCTCTAACCTGACTTTGATACCATGTTAAGAAGTGACCTTTAAGTCTAACTCAACCCCACAAAATCAGCTTGTAGGTTAAGGTTTGCACCCACTTATATATTATAAACTGGTCTTATCTCTAGTCAATGTGGAACTTCCAACAATGTTTACTAATCAATTGTAGTGTTAAGAATACCAATTTGAATTTTTGAGTAGGTCTTGAGTCCATTTAGATTAAATTTTAGAGTTGTTGTCATCTGGTATAACACTGAACTACCCTGTAGGGCGTTGGGCGCTATAGAACCTGAGAGCTTCTGAGTTTGAGGATGCTGAGCGCCATGAAGTCGGAGAGCTCACTGGCTTGTGAGCGTTGAGCGGTGGACTTTGGCATTGAGCGCCTCTTCTTCACTACAGTTGATCATCCGGTGCTAAAATCTAGCGTTGGGCACTGACATTCTTTTAGTTGTGTTAATTTATTTGAAATCTTCTAATGTAGGTATTGTTTGAATTGGTTTAAAGTGAATATATTTTGGTAGCTATTAATGCTTTTGGAATGGTATAAACATGTGTGAGAATCAAATATATGTGTGTGAGAATCAAATATATGTGTTGTGAGAAGAATCTCCAAGAGAGATTCTATTAAGTCTAGGAGAGATTCTATATTCAAGAAATTTATGGTGAATGCTTGATAGTGAGATTTCAAAGAGAAAATATCCTAATATTCTATCAACGATTCAACTTATATGGAGATGAATGAGGTGGTGGAGAGAATGGTAGGAGGTCTACTCTAGCCTTTTAGGTGCAAAGAGTGGAAGATTAACCTCATGTGTACTTGGTCAAGTTACCCTATTTATAACTCTGCAGAGTATAAATATTACCTTGGTTGCATATCTTCAGTGAAGTCTATATTAGCATCGTATCCGGATAATTAAGTATAAAGGTCATTTGTTGTATGTCAGCACCCTATTTATAACTCTGCAAAGTTTATAGATTTTTGTGAAATTTTGATTTAAGTTTGATATATCAAGTTATGATATGATAATTTCTTTGTACCTGCTTGCTTGGTTTTCTATTAATTGTACGTATCGTTTAAATTTTTGGCAATGATCACCATTTGGTGTGAGTAAAGGATGCTATAGGTGATAGCATGCCTTTGATCGAGTAAGAGGATACAGTCAAGTGATTCGCGAAATTTAGTGTGTGTGTGTGTGTGTATTTGTTTTAAAGAATTTTGTGAATTGTTGATTTAAGTTTGATATATTAAGTTATCATATGATAATTTCTTTATACAATAGATTATCCTACTTTATTGGTTTTCTATTTTGTGTGTGTTTTGTTTAAATCTTTGGCAATGATCACCATTTGGTGTGAGCAGAAGATGCTATAGTGATATCCTACCTTTGATGGAGTTAGAGGATACAGTCGAGTGAGACGCGGAGTAGCTAGAGTTCAATCTCAACGGTTGTTCAACAACAGAAGAGGGGTTAAAGACCTAAGGCTTTAGGTTGAGTTTATGCTATGACGGATACAAAGGCGATTGATTCAGGTAATTTGGTTATTGGAAGTTGTGTTATATTGTAGAAGTTTATGTGTGTTGTTTGATTTTGGAGCGACACACTCGTTTGTGTCAGAAAATTGTGTTAAAGATTTGAGTTTGCATGTAATGGAGTTTAGGTATGATTTTTTGTATCTACCCTAGCTTCGAGTTTGGTGAAGACATATACAGTATGTGCTAGATGTTCGGTGATGGTAAAGGGTCATATCATCAAAGTCAAATGATATGCTTACCCTTGCAAGGGTTAGATGTAATCTTAAGGAAAGGTTGGTTATCCGCCAATCAAATTCTTATTGATTGCAACCAAAAGATGTTGAGTTGGAGTCTTCACGTCAGACTGTTAAGGAGGTTAAAAATGGTTCTTTATGCTTTGTAATCTTAATTCATCTAGTGGCGGAGGAAGGTGAAAAAAATACAAAGATCCCTTTTGTGAAGGATTTTGTAGATGTTTTTCCTGATGAAGTGCCTGGTTTGCCTCCTAAGAGAGAGGTGAAGTTTTCTATTGATTTGGTGTCGGGAGTAGGACTAGTATCAATCGTTCCTTACCATATGGCTCCAACTGAGCTAGTTGAGTTAAAGAAGCAAATAGATGAGTTGTTGTAGAAATTGTTTATCCGTCCCAGTGTGCCGCCTTTCGGAGCACCAATTTTGTTGATGAAGAAAGATGATAGTAGTTTAAGCCTATGTGTAGAGTACATGCAGTTATATAAGTTAACCATTAATAATAAATATCTTTTGTTGCAAATAGAAGATCTAATGGATCAACTACATAGGACAATGGTATTTTCCAAGATCAACTTAAGATCAGGGCACCATCAGATATTGGTCAAATCTGAAGATGTGTAGAAAACTGCCTTTAGGTCTTGGTAGGGGCATTATAAGTATGTGGTTATGCCATTTGGTGTGACTAACGCTCTTGTCTTGTTCATGGATTATATGAACAAGATTTTTATGTCCATTCTAGATAAGTTTGTGGTGGTCTTCATAGACGACATACTTATCTACTCCAAATCTTATGAAGAGCATGAGGAGCATTAAAGGACAATGTTAGGCATCTTGAGGGAGAAACAGTTGCAAGCTAAGTTATCTAAGTGTGAATTCTAGATAGAAGAAGTGCAATTCTTAGGCTATGTTATATCAAAACAAAAGTGGTGTTGGAGTGGGAGCGATCAAAGCCTATGACCTAGATAAGGAGTTTCATGGGTTAGGCTGGTTATTATAGAAGGTTCATTAAAAGATTTTCCAAGATAGTAATGCCTATGACATAGTTAACCCGAAAAGATAAGCCTTTTTGCATGGACAGATAGATGTGAGGAGAGTTTCCAAGAGTTAAAGAAAAGGTTTACTAGTGCACCAATGTTAGTAATTCCTAACACAAGTAAATCTTTTGAGGTCTTTTGTGATGCATCATACCAGGGTTTGGGTTGCGTGCTTATGCAATAAAAGAAAGTGGTGGCATACGCTTCAAGGCAATTAAAGGTTCATGAGAAGAATTACCCCACTCATGATATAGAGTTAGCAGTGGTGATGTTCGCCTTGAAGATATGAAGATACTACATGTATGGTGCTCAGTTTCAAGTACTTGTTTGATCAAAAGGATTTAAACATGAGGCAGAGGCGATGGTTAGAATTTTTAAAATATTACGATTTTGGGCTTTTATAAAATCTGGGAAAAGCTAATGTGGTTGCATATGCTTTAAGAAGAAAGGCAATGCATGTGTCTTATATAATGGTCAAACAACTTAGGCTAGTGGAGAGGTTTAGAGGCATGCAGTTGCAGGTGGCTATGGGAAAAAAATGTCATTAGATTTAGTCACATGACAATATCTAGTGATTTCTTGAGTTTGGTTAAAGATAAACAATTGTTAAACCTGGTTTACAGAAGATTATGAAGTTTATTAGATTTGAGTCGGCTAAAGATTTTGTGATGAGTATTGTTGAGGTTTTGAAGTTTAAAAACAAATTTCGTATTCCTAATGATGTCAAATTGAAGAGGTTGGTTTTAAAAGAAAGTAGTTGTCTGAGTATTCATTCTGGTATGAACAAGATGTATCAAGATTTAAAGGATTCTTTCTGATGGTCGGACATGAAGCGTGATGTGGCTCAGTTTGTAGCATCCTGTTTGAAGTGTCAAGGGGCAAAGGTTGAACATCAAAGACCTGAAGGGATGTTACAACAATTGGAGGTGCCATAATGGAAATGGGATAGCATAGCTATGGACTTTTTTACCCATATGCCAAGATGAGTAGGAGGTCATGATGCGGTTTGGGTGATAATGGATCGGTTAAAAAAGAGTACACATTTTCTAGCGGTTAATCAACAAATGTCAATGGTCAAATTGGCACAGTTATATATTAAGGAAATAATAATATTGCATGATGTACCTTCAAGTATTGTGTCAAACAAAGACCCTATATTTACTTCTAGATTTTGGCAAAGGTTGCAACAGTCTTTGGGTAGTAGGCTGAGAATGAGTTTTGCCTGTCATCCTTAGACTGATAGACAATAAAAAAGAACGATTCAGTCACTTGAAGATTTGTTGAGAACTTATGTACTGGATCCTATGGGTGGATGGAATGAAGAGTTACCTTTAGTGGAGTTTACCTATAATAACAGTTATCATGCTAGCATTAAGATGGCTCCATACGAGGCACTATATAGTAGAAGGTGTAAAACCCCTTTATGTTGATATAAAGATGGTGAGGTAGTTTTGGTCAAGCTAGAATTGTTGAAGCAAACTACAGATAAGGTGAGGAAGATACAACAGAGGATGAAGGCGTCTTAGAGTCGACAAAAGTCTTATGTGGATCAGAGGAGGAAACCTTTGGAGTTTGTAGTGGGGGAGCATGTTGAGGACCATAGTGTGGGAAGAGTTATTCACTTGAGGAAACTATCTCCTTAGTTTATTGGTCCATATCTTATTTTGAGAAGAATTGGACTGATAGCTTATGAAATTGCTTTGCCTCCTCAATTAGCTAATCTTCATCAAGTTTTCCATGTCTCTCAGTTGAGAAAGTACATGCCTAATTCATCTCATGTATTGGATGTTGAGAATTTTGAAGTTAAGGAAGATCTTTCGTTAGAGGTGTTGCCTGTTAGTGTTGTGGATCGCCAAACGAAATCGCTTAGAAGCAAATCCATCAGTTTAGTCAAGGTAGTCTAGGATGGGAGAACATGTGACTTTACTTGGTAGTTAGAGGAAGATATGAGGAAGTTATATCCACATTTATTTTTTGGTAAGTTCAATTTTCAAAGTCAAATATTTTTGTTGTTGAGGAAAATGTAACACCCTAAAATTTTCGAGGTCGAGTATTAGATGCAGTAGAAAAAAAAAAATCAAGTATTAGATGCAGTAGAGTGTTCTAAATAATGATACTCAATTATTTTAATTCAAAAAATATCAAAAGTATAAATATAATTTTCTAATAAGGAGTTTTATTATCTAAAAAGATTTATCTCTCTAAAACTCCTTTCTTTAAAATTCTTTTGCCTTCTATCTAGAAATTCTAACTTCCTACTCGTTTATCTGAAAAATCAGAGACTACCTTAAGGATATTTGAGGAGAAATCTTCATTCCTAGCCAATTGATTTCAACTAAAGAGTAAATTGATTTTCACCCATTTCCTTAAAATGTGGTATCTTTGCATGTAGGTTTCTTCTCCACTCTTTTGGGGTCTGAGTATTCAATAAGACTCTTTGGTTATCAGTGGTACTAAGGGTATACTTTGTTCAAATTGTTATGTAGGAGCAAATAAAGTATCAACCAAGTAAGAGAAGCTAGATTTCTTTGATTTTAATTGATAGACAAGTTTTATTTGATGTTTGCATGATTGTTTAGTGGTTGATTTATGAAAATAAATTGATTGATGACATTTAGTATGTTAAGTTACTTGTTGGAGTTTGCTATATGAGTTGAATTTCATGATTCCTTGTGTGTAGATGAAATGTTGATATCTTATTTGATTTTTAATGAATTTGGGAATGTTAGATTGACTATGTTGTTTTGAAATATGGTTGTAGAACCTTGGTTTAATTATAGGTTAGAAGAATGATGCATTTTTTTTTACCTAAAATGAAGGTTTTAACCGGTAAAATTCTATAAGAGTGGTTATTAAAACAAGTTTGAAGTTTGTTGATTGTTTTTAGGTGATTTAAGACTTGATGGGCTTTATTTTGTAGAAATCTTGTTTGTATAGAGTGAAAACTGTCATTTGCAATTTAGGGAGTTAGATTTAGCAATTGAATTGAATTCTTGTTAAAATGGGTGAATATGTATTCAATCTGGGATATATATATATATTTACTAATCAATTATAGTGTTAAGAATACAAATTTCACCATTTAAATAGGTCTTGAGTCCATTTAGATCAAATTTTAGACTTGCTATCATCTGGTATAATATGATGAGTGCCAGGAAGTTAGAGAGCTCACTAACTTGTGAGTGCTGAGCGGTACTTCTACATTGTAGTTGATCATTGGGCACTAGAGTCTGACACTGCGCGCTGACATTCTTTTAGTTGTGTTAATGTTTTTGAAAGCTTCTGATGTAGGTATTGATTGAATTGGTTTAAAGTGCATCTATTATGATAGCTATTAATGCTTTTGGAATGGTATAAACATGTGTGAGAATGAAAAATATGTGTTGTGAGAAGAATCTCAAGGGGAGATTCTACCAACCATTCAACTTATGTAGAGATGAATTGAGTGGCGGAGAGAATGACAAGAGGTCTTTACCCTAACCATTTGTGTCCTAGGAGTGGAAGATTAACATCATGTGTAGTAGGTCGAGTTATCCTTGTTTATAACTCTACAGAGTATATATACTACCACGGGTGCATACCTTCAGTGAAGTCTATGTGAGTATCGTATCTAGATAATTTAGTATAGAGGTCATTTGTTGTATGAGTATATATTTTATAGAATTTTGTGAATTGTTGATTTAAGTTTGGTATATTAAGTTATCATATGCTAATTTCTTTGTACGTTAGTTTACCCTGCTTTCTTGGTTTTCTATTCTCTATGTGTTTTATTTAAATCTTTGGCAATGATTATCATTTGATGTGAGTAGAGGATGCTATAGGGGATAGCGTGCCTTTAATGGAGTCAGAGGATATAGTCGAGTGATACGTAGAGTTTAGTGTGTGTGTGTGTGTGTATACCATAAAGACTTAGAAATTGGTGTTTTAGAAACGGTAGTGGTTTAAAAATAGTGAGACTCGATTATTATAATATTAAACGGTTTTATTATAAATAGTTTCGTTATAAACAAATTTCATTATTTTATAACACACAATCTCTCTAGAAACCACTTTTCTAGAGTTTTATGACTTCTCTCTAGGAGTTCTTTTTCTTTGCTAATCTTTCTAAAGATCAGGAAGCACTTTTGTGATCCTTGAGGAAAGGTCTACCAACATATTAGGTCAATTAATCCAAAAGAGTAAGTTGGTTTTAACTCTTCTTCTTAAGCTCTCATGCTTACTCTGCATTATTGGGGGAGGTTCGATACACACATATCTCCACATTGATAAGATATTATCTTCTTTGGTCAAAGCCCTCATGGATTTGCTTTAGGTACCATTCCAAAAGACCTCTTACCAATGGAGGTATCTATGTGTTATAAACTCATATTTGTCTCTTCTTTTAACCGATGTGGGACTTTGTTTGTATCCCAACATCCTCCCTCAAATAGAGGACTATGGTCTCCTTCTTCTCCTTCTACGGAAGCCTTTTATCCTCGAGTACACCATGGGCATACACCATGGTCAACATTGAGCATCTCTTGCTCTCCACCTCTCATGAGCCATCCGGCGAATCTGCCACTGGCCACCTACCTAGCTCCACCTGATCATAGGGGGACGTACTCGTCTGAGCCCGGTCACCAGACCTAAACCATGGGCTCTAATACCACTGTTGGGGGGAGGTTTGATACACACATAGATCTCCACACTTGGTAAGATATTGTTTGCTTTGGGCCAAGCCCTCACGGATTTGCTTTTGGTACCACTCCATAGGCCTCTTACCATTGAAGGTATCTATGTGCATATAAACCCATATTTGTCTCTTCTTTTAACCGATGTGGGACTTTGTTTGTATCCCAACATGCATGTGTACTTTGTTTCCTATGCATGTGTCATCTATGTGTTCTCTTAGGTTCTCTATTTATCAATGGTTCTAATGACATACCTTGATCATGTTTTCGTTGTTTGTAGGTGTTATTTGGTCTCTTTGAGCAAAAGAAAGCATAATAGAGTTCTCTAGAGCTTATTTGAGTTTCTACCAGATAAGGGAAGTTAAATACCTTTTTTCTATAATGTTAATGCTTTAATAATCTGAATTGGTATGTTAGAGTTTGATCAAAGAGATTTAACTTGTGGAGATTTTGTAGTGTGTTGATGCAATTGCTTGGACTTGACCTATTTGTGTGATATTTGATATTGGGAGATGATTGCGATGAATGCTTGTTGTATATTGTTGTTTTGACCACTGAAGCCGTTGTAATTGAGGTTGTAATAATTGGTTAAGAACTGTTGTTTAACCTTGAGGTAATGGAAGGTGAAAGTTTTGGCTAGTATGGGGTCTAATTTGGGGTTTTAATAGGTGATTTTCTTAAGGAGCGATTTCGGAGAGAAACTTGGTGTTTGAGATTGGTTTTTAGGCCATTTACGACTTTTGTAGCTTTTTAGTTCAACAAAATCTGATATGAATTGTATAGAACTTAATATATGAGCTTCAGAGTTTTTGGTTTGTTAACATGACAGTGTAGGGATCAATTTTAGGCAAGAAAGATGGGTTTTAATAGGTTAAATCTTGGAGGAAGGGTCTTGTGAGCAAAGTGGTTGTTTGATGTTTACTTTGAGACCATTTAGGACTTAGTTGGCTAGTTAGTGCATTGGAAAATATGGTTTAAAGCATTTGAATTCCGATACATGAGTTGTGAGTAGTAGGTTGATCGATTGAACTTTGGTTCTTGGCCAAATCACCAAATTGTTATCTAATTTAAGTTATAAACTACTTTGGATCAATTTTAGTGTCTAGGATGTCATTTTGATCATTTGGATGGGTATTGGGACAACCAAAGCTAGTTTTGAATTAGCTTGCATTTGGTATGACGTTGAGTAGTCGTGTGTGGCACTCAGCGCTGTCAAACCCAGGAGCAATTACTCTCCTTGGGGCTGAGCGTCAGGGAAGTTATGCTAAGTGCCACTTTTCTAGTAGTGTTGGGGCTAAGCGCTAGAATAATTAGGTAATTGCACTAAGCGTCACTTTAATGAGTTAGTTTCTTTTGATTTTTTTTGTTATTCTATGGATGGAAGATATGTTTGATATTGTAATATTTGTTTAGTGATTCTTAGATATTAAGTTGTGTTTATGTTAATTAGGGAAACATAGACCCTATGCTTATTTTGTTATTTTTGCATATTCATTTGTATTTGGGCTAAGCCCACATTCTTATTATTATAAATACATTACCCTATGTGTATGCAAAGACACACAGAGGAGATTTCTCTTCATCTCTTCCTATTTCATATGGTATCTAGAGCTTAGGTTTTGTTCCAAGTCTCTTCCACGGTCTCCAGTACTCATTACCGTCGCAGTCGCCACTGTAGTCGTCGTCGTCGCCGCCATCGCTGGAGTTGCAGAATCGACCGACGACCACTCTCCATCCGGATCGTCTTGACCGGGCAACCATCGTGGTCCAAAGATCGCAGTGATTGGAGCACCTACGCGCCTTCACGCGCCGCCGCCAAAGTCGCAGATCCGCCGCTTCCTACCGCGCGTGCCGGCGCGTCGCCGGAGCGTTTCGCCGCCGACCAGAACTACTGTGATCGCCTCCTCGCCATCTTTCCGGATCTGTAGTCATTACATCAATCGGAGCACGTTGGATTTTTAGGGTTTCTCCCTCTCCACGGCGTCTTCCGCGTCTACAAACACCTCTGCTAGTGCCTCATCTTCTTCTGCTGGTGCCTCTGATTCCCCAATATACACTAATTATGTGAATGTACACTTGTCCATTGACAAGTTAGATGGCACGAATTATGCAACATGGGCGTCCGACATCAAACTTTGGTTGAAGAGTCAGAGGTATGTAGATCACCTTACTAAAAGTGTGACTAGTACTACCAAAGAGGACACTTCCCGCTGGATGAAAATTGATGCCCAGTTATGCATCGTCATAAAGTCCACCATTCACTCTTCTCTGAAACGAATGTTTCGATCATATGAAACATGTTCAGAAGTATGGGCACAAGCGAAGCTATTATACACGAATGACACCCAACGTCATTATGGTGTTTGTCAGGACCTATTCACTGTTATTGGTCCGCACAATCCTGGTCCCATGGCAGAATATTTGGGTAAAGTTCATGCCCTCCTTCATGATTTTAATGAGTTATTACCTCCTGCTTCCACTCCTGCTGAAGAACTGGAACAACGACCAAAGTTCTTCATGCTATTGGCATTATACGGACTCTCTGATGATTCCTCCCATGTCCGTGATCAGATTTTGGGTTCTCCTGTCATACCCAACTTCACTTCTACTTGTTCTGCTCTTTTGCGTATTCCGAGCAAACCAGTGATTGAGACTCACCCTTTAGGATTTCAATATTTTGGGGCGTTTATTGATGATTATTCCAGATGTACTTGGATGTTTTTAATGACAAATCGTTTTGAGTTGTTTTCCATTTTCCAATCATTTTTCAATGAAATAAAAACACAGTTTGGGGTTTCTATTCGAATTTTATGCAATGATAATGGCCATGAATACCTTTCTCAACCGTTTAAACATTTTATGGTTTCTCATGGCATTCTTCACCAGACCTCATGTGCTTATACTCCTCAATAATATTGAAACAACTCGTACACTTTTAATCCATGGCCAAGTACCCTCACGTTTTTGGGGGTGATGCAGTTCTCACTGCATGTTATCTCATAAACAGCATGTCGTCTTCTGTCCTAGATAACAAAATCCCTCGTTCTGTCTTATTTCCTCAAGACCCTTTACATCCATTACTTCTTAGAGTCTTTAGGTCTACATGTTTTGTTCATGATTTTAGTCTAGGTCTTGATAAGTTATCTCCTAGATCTCACAAATGTGTCTTCTTAGGATTTCCACGGTCACAAAAGGGCTATAAGTGTTTTTCCCCTTCCCTCAATCGTCATTTTATCTCCGTTGATGTCACCTTTGATGAATCTTCGTTTTATTTTTCACATCTATCTTCTAGTTCTGTACCTCTACCTATAACTGTTGATATTCCTATTGTTTGTGATCCTTTAGACTCTCATTCCCCACAGGATCGTTTTCTTCTGTGTCAATTCCCAAGTCTGTGGGTGATGCCTTAACTCATCCTGGTTGGCGTCAAGCCATGCTGGATGAATTAAGTGCTTTACAGAAAAGTGGAACTTGGGAGCTTGTCCAATTACCATATGGAAAGTCTGTTGTTGGTTGCAGGTGGGTGTATGCTATCAAAGTTGGCCCTGATGGTACAATTGATCGTTTGAAGGCTCGACTGGTTGCCAAAGGCTACACACAGATTTTTTGTTTGGATTATGGTGATACTTTTTCTCCGGTAGCGAAAATGACCTTTGCTCGCCTATTCATTGCCATGGTCGTTCTTTGACACTGGCCTCTTTACCAACTTGATGTCAAAAATGCTTTCCTTAATGGTGATTTGCATGAAGAAATTTATATGGAGCAACCGCCCAGCTTTGTTGCTCAAGGGGAGTCTTCTGGATTGGTATGTCGTCTTCGCAAATCCTTATATGGCCTAAAACAGTCTCTTCGGGCCTGATTTGGTAAATTCAGCAGTGTTGTTCAACAATTTGGTATGTCTCGCANTGAAGCGGATCATTCAGTGTTCTATCGCCACTCAAGTGCTGGATGTATCTACTTAATAGTGTATGTCGATGACATTGTTCTCACAGGAAGTGACTATCTTGACATCTCTCAGATGAAACAACACCTTTGTCACCATTTTCAAACCAAAGATCTTGGCAAACTTCGGTACTTTTTGGGTATTGAAGTAGCACAATCCAATGATGGTATTGTCATATCTCAGAGGAAGTATGCATTAGATATCTTGGAGGAAACATGGTTAATGAACTGTAAATCTGTTGAGACACCTATGGATCCTAACATCAAACTCCTACCAAATCAGGGGGAGCCTTTCTTAGATCCTGAACGACACAGAAGATTAGTTGGTAAATTAAACTATCTTACTATTACGCGTCCTGACATTTCTTTTGCAGTTAGTGTGGTGAGTCAATTTCTAAACTCCCCATGTAAAGACCATTGGGATGCAGTTGTTCGTTTACTGAAGTATATTAAAGGATCACCTGGAAAAGGTTTGCTATATGGTCCTAACAACGATACAAAGATCGTTTGCTATTCAAATGCTGATTGGGCTGGTTCCCTTTCTGATAGGAGGTCTACTTCTGGATATTGTGTCTCTATTGGTGGTAACCTGATATCTTGGAAAAGTAAGAAGCAAAGTGTCGTGGCTAGGTCCAGCGCAGAAGCAGAATATAGAGTTATGGCATCAGCTACTTGTGAGCTTGTGTGACTTAAACAATTGCTTAATGAATTGAAATTTGGAGATGTCACTCACATGACACTTATATATGATAATCAAGCTGCTCTTCATATTAGCTCTAACCCTGTCTTTCATGACAGAACCAAGCACATTGAAGTTGATTGTCATTTTAGTAGAGAAAAAAATCATATTCGGAGATATCAAGACTGAGTTCGTTAACTCAAACAACCAGTTGACAAACATATTCACTAAGTCCTTACGAGGACTTAGAATTGACTATCTTTATAACAAGCTTGGAACATATGATTTATATGCTCCACCTTGAGGAGGAGTATTGTGTTTATGTTAATTAGGGAAACATAGACCCTATGCTTATTTTGTTATTTTTGCATATTCATTTGTATTTGGGCTTAGCCCACATTTTTATTATTATAAATACATTACTCTATATATATGGAAAGACACACCAAGGATATTTCTCTTCATCTCTTTCCTATTTCATAGTGATAAATATTTTTTGTGCATAAAGTTACGTATGGATTTTATTATGTTATATATATATATATATATATATATATATATATATATATATATTCCATCTATTAATTTTTAACATGATGAGATGTTTAGTATCAACTTAGTATTAAGTTCAATGCACTTTTGTTTTGGATTTTTAAAATCTAAAAATTCATTCTATCTAAATCTAATTAAATAAATTACATTTTCAATATAAAATTCAAATTTAAATTTGAGATTCATGTATTTAAATAGACTTAATGTAATATAAAAATGAATGATTATGGATTAAATTTCATAATTTAGATTTCTTTTCACAAAAGGTGACGGAGTATACGTTGGTATAAATGGTAGCATTGATTTGAATTTGAATGAGCTTTGTAATAATATGCAAGTTGTATGAGTAAAAGAAGATGGGAATATAAATAAGGAGGCGAAGTTGTTTGTTTGATGCAGTGGTGTGGATGGCTTATTCCCGTTGGTGTTGGTTCCCACTGTACATTGCAGCCTCAATAGCTCTTGGAATAATCGCCATATCCTCTGCAATTCGTTCATCTGAATCCAAGAACTCAAGCCAAGAAGCCATACCCATACACCATGATATCTCTCTCAATGCTTCCAACGCTCTCCGAAGAGCAGGCTTCCTTCTAATGGCAGACCTTCTCCACCACTCTCCTTCCTTCTTCAAACCGCCCCAAAACTCAACCATCTTCGCTATCAGAGACTCCGCCATCAGAAACACCTCACACCCTCTCTGGTTCCTCAAAACCCTCCTCCTCTATCACACCACCACCGCCTCCTCCTCCAACCCCTTCTCCTTCCACGACCTCCTCAACATGTCCCAAGGAACCTGCCTCACCACCCTCCTCCGCCACAAAAACATTTCCCTCACCAAGGTTGACCCTGCAACAAACTCCGTCGAGATCAACAACGTCTTGATATCAAACCCTAACATCTTCCTCGGAGACCAACTAGCCGTGCATGGCGTTCTTGCACCCTTCTCCCCCTTGCACCCGCAAGACCTTCTTCAACGGGGTTTGGATTTCTTCATTCGACCCCCCACTTGTTCTTCCAACGACTCCCTTTCCAAGAACGGGGTTCGGTGGAACCGCGTTGTTCACTTGCTCCGTGCAAAAGGGTACGCTTCCTTCTCCGTTGCACTGCGTTCGGTTCTTGAAGAAATAAAGAAAGATCATTCAGGTAGTTTGGGTTTTGCTACCATCTTTGCTCCTCCTGATTTCATGTTGATTGGCCCCAACCCTTCGACTTTGCTTCATAGAGCTGTGAGGCTTCATATTCTTCCCGAGAGGTTTCGTTACGAAGAACTCGCTTCTCTTCCGGTTAGGACTCTCTTGAAGACGCTCGTGCCTGATGAGCTTCTTGAGATTGATGGGATTCTGGATTTCGCGCCTGGCATGTTCGTTAATGGTGTTGAGATTGTGGCACCTGACATGATCACTTCCGAGAACTTCGTGGTTCATGGGATTTCTAAAGCTTTTGAAATGACTGAATACTCATTCTCTGATGAAGACGATGATATCAGCGACAGCTCTTTCTCTAAGGAAAAATCAGTTAAAAAGGTGAACGAATATTTTGAAGACAGTGGATCTAGTGGAAAAACCTGGCGTTATTACATACGGGGATCCAAGCTAAATGTATAGTCACATACAACTATCTTTATTTCACTTTTTATGTGAGTTTTGGTATAATTTTAAGTTTCATATTTCTTTTCTTGAGCAGTTGGATGATGCAGAAAAAGATATTGAAGAGTTGAACAGTGATGAAGGCGTATTTTCTGAAGAGGGATGAAATGACTATTGAATGCATGATTGTACCAACAGAGGGTTGAAATTCTCAATTCAATCTTTTCAACAAGTTTCCTTCTTATTCGGTGTGTACAAAAAACATTGTCTATGTTTTGTAAATTTGTTCTCAATCAACGTTTATGTTTGATGTATGAGGTTATCATTCCACCTTGTCAATTTTTAAAAATCCAAAGTTGATTTTAAGTTTAAAATAATTAAGCTTAAAGGGTGTTTGATATATGGGTCAAACTTTTTCATAAGAAACTATGACTTTTTTAAAATCTTGAATCCAGTTAATTATTTTCTTGAGAAATTGTTAAATTATTTTTTTGAATGATAAAATATTGTCACTATTAGATAAACTTTTCAAAAATTAAAGAGAATCGAAGTCATTTTTATTGAAATATTTAATTTGTTATCTTATCAAACGATTTAGTAACATAATATCATATGTTTTGATAATTTTTTTCAAATAAAAAAATGACTTTTTCACCATTTAAATTTCTTTTGAGATGCCAGGCAAAATAATATTCATGGAAGATATTTTTGAACAGAAATTAAAGACGAGAAATAATTTTATATTTTCAGATTTATGAAAAATTAAAAACTTTCTAAACTAACGTTTTCCAATATAAATGTTAGAGATAATAAGAGTGAGTTTCTAATAGTAGGTTAGATCTTCACTCCTATAAAATTTAGTTGGTCAAGTTAATGTTTTTAATTCGTCTATTTTGGTTGTCAAACTCATTAAACCAGCGGGCCAAAAGTGAAACAAGACAATCTGAGCTGTTGTTCGTTTCTTTTTAAATTAAAAACTAAAATAAAAATAATTTAAAACTTATTTGAATTATATTATTTAATGATATAAATAAATAATATTGTAATTTAAATTATTAATACTTACAAATTAAATTATAATTATTAATTATAATAAATTAATTTAATATTTAAAATAATTATTATTTAATTTATTTAATTAGAGTATTAATTAAATCATTAAAATTTAAAAAAATATTTATAAAAATAAATGTATGACACTATAATATTGTAATGATAAAAAATTGAAATTATAAATAGATTTTATAAAAGTTACCACCAATCTAATTTGAGGTGGAGTTTGTAGGTGTTAAGTGGTGGACTTTAATTTTAACTTAACTCCATAAAATTGACTTGTAGGGTGAGGTTTACATTCACATATGTACTATAAATTGATTTTATCTCTAATCAATGTGACACTTTCAACACACCCTCTCACATCGAGAGTGTGGGACTAGACATTAATGGATGGTTCGATAACGGATGACATGATATGTCGAATAACTCACTATGATAGGCTTTTAATTCATGACTCTGATACCATGTTAAGAAATGGACTTTAAACCTAACTTAACCGCATAAAACTGACTTGTAGAGTGGGGTTTGCACCCACACATATATTATAAACTAGTTTTATCTCTAATCGATGTGGGTTGAGTTTGTACCCACATATATACTATAAATTAGTGTTATATCTAGTCGATGTAGAACTTTCAACATTGAAGAACACCTTTTAAGTCTAGGAGTGTCTATCCATGTAAGGGATGCTAGATATTTAAAAGTTTTGTTATGATTGAATGAATGGAATATGTGTTATGTTTTTTATTGATTTATAAATGTGTTTTTGCGAAATGTTTTATTTGGACTCTAAAGCATTTGATGTGTATATGAAATTAGAGTGGTTGTAGGTGATGTTTGGTTGATTTGATAATGTTACTAGAATTGCATATGTGAAATTATGATTTATTGGTGTTGGTCTTAGTAAATGATAAATAGGTTTTCATTGGTTTCAATTAGTTTATTTGAAAAGTTGAATTTAGATACAAATTGTGAATAGTAATACAAATTGTGAATTAGTGTGTGTTAGTGTTTGCTTTTGTCAAATAAACTCCAATCCAATGTTAATCTTTGATTTCCTAAATTCAAATTTTTCTTATCGATTTGTCTTGCCATACTATTTGTTTTCCTTTTTCATTGTAAATACTAGGTTATAGTACTTGTTGTTTTGTTGATGTTTTCCTTTTAATATTTGTTTTTACTCTTTAGTTTAAACATGCATTACATTTAATCTTTCGTGCATTTTACATTCCATGTTTGCATTTTACTTTTCTAATTCTAAACATGCTTATGTTTCCTATTTTGTCCTTCTCTTAGGATTGTCTAATGTTTGTTTTTTAGCTTTCATTTTATAGTTTTACCAACTTACCATTTTTCTACTTTCAATTCACTTTTCCAATCTCTATATCTTTTTTTTTTTAAAATTAAATCAATGGACTCATTGGAATTGTATTTATTGGACTCATTTAGGTTGACCTTTATACTACATTAGTTAAAGTTAAAGGAAAAAATTAGTTTTATTTGACGAAATTTATGAAACACAAAAGACTTTTATCACTTAATTTTTGTTGTGTTTTATCCACCCACAATGATTATATATTTTAGTAGAAAGATATATAAAGTAATAAGTTTAGAGAAAAAAAGTAATGATTACTTAAGTATATAATTTTTGTATTATATAAATTCCGGTTTATACATTTTATCAATTATATAATGTTTCAATTAGTAACACAAATTTACTAAATTGAGATGTTATTATATATATATATATATATATATATATATATATATATATATATATATATAATTTAAAAAATTTAAAAACTCACATTTTACTTTAAGAGATTAGTTTGTCGCTATTATTTTGCTGATTATGGTGATGCATATTGTACACGTTTTGATATTCTAAATTAATTTTCAATTTTTTTTATCTAAGAAACAAAACTATTTTAGAATTGATTCAATATATTCAGAATTAAAAGTTAACCAAATTAATTTAATTTTAAAAAAAAAGTGAACGAAAGAAACAATAACAAAATAAAAATGTAGCAACTTAGTAAGTTGAACACTTTTTTTAATATTTGTTTAATATAGATAAATAGATAAATTATGTAACAAAGGGAATTACATAAAATTAAAAGGGTATTTTCGTAAACTGATGGAAAAAATTGCAGCTGTAAATAAACCCTCTTTGCCTCATTTCTCTTCACTCTATTCTATCTTTCGACTCGGAGCTAGGGTTTTAGCCGCAGCCTCTTACAAGGTTTCTTGCTCTGTTCTTAATCCTTATATTGATGCGTATTCTATCGGATGGAGCTTATGATTTTCTCTCTCTTCAATTCATCAATGTTCTATACATTAGTTTTTTGTATTCTAAATCATTTTCTTATTCCTTCGATTATTGTTCAAGTTGTTGGTTGTAAAGGATAAGATGTTTTTGGACAAAGTGTCTTTTTTTTTTTTTTTTTTACTTTTGTATGTTTTCATAAACTATTGATTAGTGATTTGATGTTTTGGATTTGTGTGATTGTTATATTCAAATCCGTGGATCTGCTTAAAGTTGTTTTTTTGGCTTAAGAATGTTTGTCACACTAATGAATAGATATGCAAGCTTTTATTTTTAAAGCATTATACTGACCTGGGTAAATATTTAGATTACTGCATGTTAGTTGGGTGGTGTTCTTGGATCTCATGTGCCAGTGTGTTCTCTATTTTTGCCATTGTAGTCCCCTTTCATTGTTCGTACTTTAACCCCTCGACCTTAGTTTGCCATTGCACATTTCGAAGATTTGCAGCCACTATTATAGTCTGTGAGTTCAAAGCTTGTGCTAAATCGCATGTCATCCTTTTTTTAATTAAAACCCTCTTGCTTTTCATGTCTAGAGGATTTTGTTCAGGATGATGAACATGATCTAATTAGCCTAGTTACTGTATGTTTTCATTGGTTAGGGCTTAAATCACTTTTTGATTTGTTTCCTTTGAGGAACCTCATTTGGTGGTGAAAGCTTCGTTCCCTTTTGATGATGTTTTTTAGTTGTTGTGCTTATGGACGGTCTTGTGCTGATTTGTTATGCCGTCAGCACAAAACATAAACCTAAGCTACATTTAACATTGCCGCCGTGAATGTCAATTGGTGTTTTGCAATTCTCATGGAATAGCATTTACGCATTGTGGCAAATATTATAACAGTGTATTTCTTTCTGGTATCTCAAGACAGACAGAAAATCCAGCGCGTTTTTAGTATTTTTGAATTAACAGTATATTTTTGTTTCTGAGTATCATTATTATTGTTTCTTAGCAAAGAAAAACTAAGACATGGCTATGCTATCAAGTAGCGACATATTACAACTTTATTTGTGTAGGAACTAAGAAATTACAGTGTGGGCAGAGGAAGTGGTGATCAATATGTCTAAAAATCCAAAAGTTTTCTTTGATATTCTAATTGGAAAGATGAAAGCTGGGCGAGTAGTGATGGAGTTGTTTGCCGATACGACCCCAAAAACAGCTGAAAACTTCAGGGCTCTCTGCACTGGGGAAAAGGGGATTGGACAATCTGGGAAACCTTTGCACTACAAGGGGTCAACATTTCATCGTATTATACCTGAATTTATGTGTCAGGGAGGTGATTTTACGAGAGGGAATGGAACTGGAGGAGAGTCAATCTACGGTTCGAAATTTCAAGATGAGAATTTCAAGTTGAAGCACACTGCCCCTGGTATTCTATCTATGGCTAATGCTGGACCCCATACAAACGGTTCTCAGTTCTTCATATGTACAACAAAGACCCCGTGGCTTGATGGAAAGCATGTCGTGTTTGGAAAAGTTGTTGATGGATACAGCGTGGTGAAGGAGATGGAGAAGGTGGGTTCGGGAAGTGGCAGGACATCGGAAACCGTAGTAATAGAAGATTGTGGCCAGATAGAAGAGAAATGATTCATATGTTTCACCTTTCTCTTAACTAATGTTCAGTTTTGCTCGGTCTCATCAATCCTAAAATGTTGAACCTTTAAAACGTCTTAGTAAAATTGTCTTGTTACTCCTATAGGCAGGGGTGCCATTGATACTTTTGAATATGTCTGTTCCAGCTACCTTTGTTTCTTAGCCATTGTTTGCGGTTCCCCCGAGACTTTATTTCTTATTCAATATAAGAGACCTAAATAAAAAGTTTCTTTGCCCATCGGATGAATGGAGACTACAATTAACCGATAGATGTATAAACTAAATATAATTTTTTTATAATATTAAATTAAATTATGTTGGATTTATAATTAGTTTCTCAAATTTAATTTTTTTATTCTCATAAGTCAATAAAATGTAATTTTTAACTTATTTATTCTTTCAAGTTTAATATATAAGATGCGAGGTAATATTTTTAAATTTTATGGGATCTAAATTACTTTGCCTAAACTTTAAAGAAAAAAAAATCAGAATTATTTCAAATTTGAGTGTTAAAAATTTAACTAAATTAAATATAAGCTTTGATGATACTATTTGTTACAGAGAATCTAAATTTTGATATTGTATAAATTAAAAACAGGTTTCAATAATATTATTTCCTTTGGTAAGGAAAGTTAAAGCATTGAACTATACTATTTGTTTATTAATACAGGTTTAATTAATATACAAAAATTTCAAGTTAGTCATAAATGTTGATTTCATCTAAGGCAAAAAATTAACTTAGAGCGTAAAAACATAAATGTCAGTAATAATAAATAAAAGGAATAAAGTATATACTACTGTGTGGGTTTATACATTTTTATCAATTATATAGTTTCAATTAGTAACCCAAAATTTACTTTAAGAGATTAGTTTGTCGCTATTCTTATTTTTACTGATTATGGTGATGCATACTGTACACGTTTTGATATTCTAAATTAATTTTACAATTTTGCATATTGTCCATTTAATGATTAGAATTATTAATAATTGAGTAATGCATAACTTAAAAGTATATTTAAAATTTTATAGAAAATATTATTAAAAGAAGTTAAAATAGATAACTTTTATATATATATATATATATATATATATATATATATATATTATCAAATTTGAATAAGAGATCCCAACTGGGTTAACAGGAGGTTTTAGAATTCTTAAAAAAAAAGTAAGCCTTGAAAATGAACTGATTGTTAAGAAATTATGTTTCAGGGTATGCTTTCTTTTCTTATTTGTTTCGGTATTCAATAATTGAAATTGTTCATGCAGTATATTTGCATAAATGATTGATTAGCAAAATCAATCTTGATTGAAACAGAATCAAAACTAGGTTTGTAATGGGGAAATAGAAAATCAAAAAAAGAAGTTGAAGAAAATAGAAGGGGACAGAAATGATGGAAGGAAAAAAGTAGAGAAAAGAAATGATGAAAAAGAAGAATTAAAAGATTCTATAGTTCCAAATTCTAAACTCCATTCAGAAAGCTTTTACTATAACTTTCCAAAAATGCCATTATGAGATGTTTCGAAGTTGTGTCCCGAAACAAGTATCATGAAACGTATTTTCAATTACTAAAAAAAAATAATGAAATTGCTCACTGTGAGGTGTTCTGAAGTAATCAATTTAAAATATTTAAATGCCAATTCCAAATTATATATTCCAAATAATACCCAAAATCCTTATTCTAAAAGATTTTCTAAAAATACTTCTAGAACGTATAATCCAAAATCTTTACATAATACATTTCGAAAAACATTCTCTAAAATATAAGAATTTAAAAGTTATTTTTGTCATTATAGTACGATAGGGAGGTTTTAGTTAATTGAAATACTTTCAACCTGGAAACAGAGGTGTGAGTGAATTATCCATGTGATATGAAGACAAATAGAATGAGAAAGTGAACACTGCACAAGTGCTTAGGCACTCTGGGATACATAAGATATCACGCAGGTCATTGCAAATTCAAAACAACAATTTGATGCACAACAGTACCAATCAATGGTTACAATGTCAAGGCTGTAGTACTTGTAATAAAAGAATGACAGCATCTTCGGAAGTCGCCATTAACACAAACTTTTCTATGGATATATAGTTGCCCGTATACGTACTTTACACAGGAATGCTGAAATAGGTTTGTCCAGGCACATGATTTCTACAATTCACGAGTCATTGATGATGTATAAGGATACGCATATCCAGCTCATAGACTGTCTTCATAATATGGAACAAGAACAGACAACCTTCTTGGGCGAATCATCAACCTTCTTTTCTGTTAAGGAAAAAGAGAAATGCAACAATCAAACTGATATGCTTATTCAACTTTAAAATCAAAGCTAAAGAATAACTGGTGCCAAAAAAAAAAAAAACACAATCTTCAAAGCTATGTCGTATTACCATCTACCAGAAAAAATAAAATTACAGCTCGGGAGCCCACCTTGTATTTGAATCCCAATCTCTTGGGATCTAAAAGAAATAACTGACGTGACTAATCTCAGAAATACAAGACAACTAAATAGCCACCACAAACGAACAAGTAAAATAACAAGATCCATTTTCATGATTATGATTTGTATATCCACCATCTTATAATATCAAGCTTCACAAAACAATAAAACCAATGTTCATTATTTCACAATATAAGCACTTCTGTCTCTTCAGAATAACACGGAGATTTCAAGAAAAGTATATTCATCTTTCTAAACCTTACTGATCTTTACAACTTTTTTATGATAATACTAAGACGTTATTTTTAATATTCTATGTTATATCTTATGTTGACCTTTTTAAATGATCAAAAAATAAATTTTATTAGAAAAAAATCATAATACCAGTGTCCTAATAGCTGTAAGAAAATATGCTTAATCATTCAAACATATTTTGTACAGGAGTTAGGGAAAACATGCTTGAAAACATGTCTCAAACAGAGGAGTGTTCGTGCAGTTAGCTTCCCCATTTGAATTAATTCAGTAATGGTAAGCTACATTGATGGATACATGCAGTAATAGTCAGCTACATTATGGATGCAATACAGTAATTGTAAGTTATATTTATTGATGCAATGCCGTAATGGTATGTGTGGAAATAAAAGCATTTAATGTTCATTATTTTTTCAAGAAATTCAGTTATGCTTTGCATAATTTAATGTACATTAAGAAGTTGTGATGTTTTAGTTGTTCTATTCAGAATAGCAATTGTTATTTATTATCTTAGTAAGTCAATCTGCAAGTCCTGATTGGGGGTTTTGCTTCCACATCAAGTTGTTCAGCAAGTTCGATTGGTCTCTCGCAGCTGTCAGAATTTTCCGGTGACTGTCAGCTTTTCTGAGAATGTCACCTTTTCAGTGACTTGCAGGCAATTTTCCAGTTACTGTCTGATAAGTCTCTGCAATAATTTTCTGACTACTTTTCCAGTAACCTTCCTGACAACTTTCATGTGATTTTGTTTAGGGGTTTATTGCTCCAAGTCTTCTTTGAATAAATATGAAAAATTAAACTACTTGTGTTTGGTATATTCAAGTATGATTCCACTTCCATTTGGGCAAAGAGTCTCACATTTTTCCCGTCTTTTTGGATATTTGATTCCTGAATCACAGATCATATGACTCCCTAAACATATTCTCTCCTTGTCCTAGAAATAAAATAGTTGCAACTACAGTGACACTCTTGTAACCACCAGATGATATAGGAAATATTAAAATAATTTCTTTCAAAACTTTATGAAAAATGTTTTTCATGCCACAGAACCTTGTTTCCACACAAAAGTTTACAAAAGACCTATCTTGTACGGTCATATTTCATAATGATTGTTGTCTTTTTCAGAACAAAGGTTCAGAGAGGATTGGACTCACTAGAAAATGGAATAGGCCATTTCAGAGTCTATATAGTTGAAATGGAGAGAATTTTCCTTTCTCATTCTCGATTACGACACCGGCTTTTGAAACCATCAAGGATAAGTTTCCACCATTGCTTTTAGAGTTAAACATTGAAAGTTGTTAATGATGTGAGTGAAATTGTAAGCATAAGCGCATACCATTTCCATTAAATAACAACAAAAGTACATCTCCTTCCTATTTTATCTAAAAGCAATGTGTGCGAAGTGATGTTTTAAATCAGTCTCCTATTCCAAATGTGTGGTGGCTTAATGTGTTTTATCCAGATTTAGTTTAGTAAAATCTTGTCAAGGTTTCTAGGATGCCTAACTTCATCAGATTGTCTATTAGAAGATGTGTCTTTCAATATATTTGGCGGCAAGTATAAGTAAAACATCTTAGAAAATGAATTTTAAATTTAATTCAATTTCAAAAAATAAGCTTGTAAAATAGGGTTTACAACTCACTTGTATATTATGATTTGCTCATATCTCTAGTTGATGAGATCTCCAACACAACCCCACATGCCGAAGAATGAACATCTTGAAACATGAGATTAGAATTCGTGGATGGTCCAAGAGGAGCCCAATAGAGGTACACAATAACCCAATGACTTTCGGTAGGATAGACTCTAAATGACTTTGATACCCACTACAGGACACTTGTTAAACTACCTACAAATATCTAATCTCACGTTCAAGATGTTCATTCCTTGGCGTGAGAGTGTGTATTGGATAAATGTGCAAACTTCAGATAGATAAATGTGCAAACTTCACCTTACAAACAAATTTTGTGAGACTAAGTTAGGTTTGAAGTCCACTTCCTAATAATGTTGAAAAAATCATCTTGACTAGAGATAAGACCAAATTATAGTATATATAAGTAGATGAAAATATCACCTTACATTAGCTTTCTAGGGTTGAATTAGACTTAAAGTTTTCTTAACATAGTATCACAGTCATTCATAGCCTATCCTAGTCAAGTTTATTGGATCTTATGTCACCTGCTATCAGGTTCCCCCTTAACCCCACACTTTAGATGTCTAGTCCTTAGTGTGAAGAGGTGTGTTAAAGGGTCCACATTGACTAGAAACAAGACCAAATTATAATATATAAAATAATGCAAACCTCACTTTCCTAACTCAATTTTATAAGGTTGAGTTAGTCATGAGGTTCATTTTCTTAACAAGTCTTTTAGCTTCTACTAAGACTAATATCGTCTAGAACAATTGCCTAAGTGACATTTCAGCTCAGAAGCGGGAAGCAAGGTTCTTCTCCACTTGTTTAGTTATATTTTGTGGAAGTTAGTTGTGGGAGTTATATACTATGTATACGAAGCCATAGTGATAGTTAAAACTAACTTAGAGTTGTTGTTCAAATGTTTTCATTGTGTTGAGTGATTTGAGCTAGAGTTCATTATAAGAGAGAAGCTTTAAGTTGAATCTCTATGATATTGAATTCTGTCATGGACGTAAATTGAACTTTGTTAACACTTTAGTTGAACCACGTTACTTTTGCATGTTGATTCCAATCACGTTTTGTCCTTTGTTTATCATCTAAGGGTTTGTTTGCAACCTCTTTTCTGTTAGAGTTTTGAGCTTGTGTTTGATAGCCGGTCTTGCAATAAGTTTGTCCGTTTATTTCCATATCTTATAATCTTTATTGACGACTTGAGTTACTTGGACTTTTCTTCTTAAACACAAGTCTCAAGTTCTATTTTCCAATTTCTCCACAATTAAAATGAGTTTGGTTTTTCGATAGACTTTGGTGTGATAATGGAAAATAATATTAATGATGTCATTACATCATTTTGTCAAAAGAGAGTATAATTCATGAATCTGTGTTAAAATGTCTCAACAAAATGAAACTACTGAATGAAAAAATGGGCATCTCTTTGTTCAAAATATGGTACTATTGCTCCAAAAACTGTTTCAAAAATTGTTTGGGAGAAGGTGATCTCACGATAACAGATTTCATTAACAGATTACACTCTATAATCTTGGAATTCAAGAGTCCTATGTAAATTCCTGTTCTCTATCCTAATTTACCCACTACTAATAATCTTACACCAAAGGTCTACAAGTACCTCTTTTGTTCACATTCATAGTCAAGGTATGGGAAGACATGATCCTAGAATCTTATAATATGTGTTTGTTGTCTACTCCTCTAGTCATAAGGGATGTAAATGTTAACATCCTACTTCAAATTTCTTGTCTCAAAATGAAACCTTCTTGAAGATCAAGGTTTTCTCAAACAACCTTATCTCGAGGACAATTTGCAAGATAAGGAAACGCATTTAAGGCTCTTGTCCTTCCTAGCCTTGAGTTTACAATTTTGGTGCCAAAGTCAAAACCAACAACTCTTCCTTCCCCATCAACTGAAAATGATCCTAAAGTTGATAAAATGTTTGAAAAACAAACTGCATATGAAAGAAGACTGAAGGTCACTCCTAGTTTAACAAATTAAGAGCCCAAAACAACTACTTCATTTTAGGTAACAAATTCCAACCTTCCTATTTTACAAATAAATAAATAAATAATCATTCACACTGTAACAGAAATTCAATTAGTAGAAGACGATCTTTATCTTCCATTTCCCTGCAGAAAGGAACCACAAAATGCACTGAGAAGCCACTGTATCCTCTCTCAAATTATGTCTCATTTCATAATTTATCACCCACCCATAAAACATTTATTGCAAACTCAAACTCAGTCAATTCTTACTAATGGTTTTGAGGAAATATCAGACAAAAAATGGAGGTTGGCAATGGATATAGAGATGGAGGCATCAAATACAAAAAAGGAATAGAATTGGTTTCTTTGCTGGAAGGAAAGCAGTTAGTTGGATTGACTAAGAGATATAAAGCAAGACTGGTTGTTAAGGATTTCACTCAAACCAATGGGATTGATTACTAAGGTGATTGCAGTTCAAATCATACTATCTCCTGCTAAAAATTATGGTTTCTTATATGGGAAGCTCAAGGAAGAAATCTATATAAAGGTCCCCCTAGAATGTGAAGTTCCTACCAATTTTGTATATGATATAAACAATCTCCTCATACATGGTTTAGGAGATTTACTAAAGCCACGGTAGTCTCTGGGTACAAACAAACCATAGGGATCACACTTTCTTCATGAACACTCATATTCATGGGGAGTGATTGTCTTGTTAGTGTATGTAGATGACTTTATTATTACTGGTAATCATTGGAAGGAACAATAACTATAGTCAACATCTAGCAAAGGAGTTTGAGATAAAAACACCGGAGAAGTGGAAATACTTTTTCGAGATTGAAGTGGCCAGCTCCAAAGGTATTATCATATCTGAACAAAAATATGTCACCAATTTTCTTTAGGAGACAGGTAAGGAAGCCTGTAAACATATAAGTACTACCATGGATTCAAACTTCAAATTGTGTTATGCAGATGATAGTGTAGTGGTTGATAACGAGAGGTATCAACATCAGGTTGGAAAATTTGTATACTTGCCTTATACAAGGCCAAATATTGCATTGCTGTTAGTTTGGTTTGTCAGTTTATACATTGCCCAAGAGAAGTCTACTTACAGAATTTTGCAAAACTTTAACATGATACTATGAAGAGGAATTTTATAGAAAAATAAATCGACGCCATACAATTGTTGAAGCCTATATTGATGCTGACTTTATTGGGTCATTAAATGATAGGAGATCCACTATTGGATAATGCACCTTTCTTAGAAGAAACTTAGTAACTTATATAGAAGTAAAAAATAAAACATAATGTTGTAGCTTGATCTTAGTGTTAAATCCAAATTTTGAGCTATGACATGAGGTGTTTTTGAATTGCTTTGGCTCAAAATTATCTTAGAAGACTTGAAAATTAAATCGGATGGACCTCTGTAGCTTCTCTAATGTGATAACAAGTGCACAATCAAAATAGCTCATAATTCTATTCAGCATGATGGACCAAAACAAATTGACATGACAGACATTTTATTAAAGAAAAGTTAGGGAGCAGTTTGATTTGTATTTCATATGTACCTTCACAAGGTCAACTGCATATATTCTCACTATCCAATTGTGCGGTCCAAATTTTGTAAGAATAATATGCGGAATGGAAAACATCAATTCTCCAAAATATGTTTGGTTCTTATACTTCCATATTGATTCATTTGGCTCTCAAACTTCAAAAAAAATGTGGATTTAGTCCTTCCTTTCTAAGAATCCATCATGTTTTTTTAAGTTAGGAGACATTAAATTCACATTTTTTGAGTTAGAAGACTAAATTCATCATCATGAAAGTACAAATATAACACTGGACTGAAAGTATCAAGACTAGAAACGCATTTTTTTTTCAAACAAATATAACACTGAATGACTTTACACCCCCTCTCTCGTATGCTTATCATACGTAAGTAAGTTTTAATATTTGGACATAAAAATAATGCATACCCCTTTCCTTTACCACATGAACTGAACAGGGGAGAATCAAATTCTCACTCTAAATAAGCATTTTTAGCATCAATTATACAACTTGCGTCTAGGCAATTTGTGTAAACGAAATGTAACGCATAACACAATAAGTTTATGTTAAATTGTTGTCAAATTCTCTGATCTATATTTTACATTTGAAACGAATATATGCCAAATTACCTATTGGTCTAGTCTACAAATGTGCCAATTTGAACGCGAGAATCTCTCTAAATTAAATGGTGCGAGCTAATCGGACCTAAAACCAGTGCTCAATACATGAAAGAAAAAGTTAAATATGTCTAAGAAAATATCAAAAGCTGATCAGCTATAAGCCTATAGCCATTGGTTTTTAGTTTCCAAAATAATTATACAGCTTATTTAGCTACGCAAAGCAATTAAATCCTATAATTTGGTATCAAAATTATTGAAAATGCCAGTAATGAAGAACCAGTTATATATATATATATATATATATATATATATATATATTGCATACTTTTATTCATTCAGAATTATTTTAATTAAATAAACTCCAAATCAAAATGCATATAAGTTCACCAATAGATAGAAATTTTTAGGCTATTATTACTATGTTTAATCTTTGAGGACATAAAATGTGATCACTTTATGCTTACAATTTTTGCTAACTTTATTAATTATTGTTTTATCCTAAGTTTATGACTAAATATGTTGTATAAAATTAAAAATATATAACTCTCACATATTTTATCAGTATCGTTACTGTTGATCCAACAAACCATTAAGAAGTGCTTTCTTTAACCAGTTCAATCATCAATATAATTTTCAAATCTTAATCTCTAATGGGAAAAAGTGGCCAACCTAATTAAGCAACAAATGCCCCTCAGTTCTTACTCATTTATTTCAGTTACATGAGAATGTGATGTTCAAAGTCAGAATATCGTCATGCAGATCTAGCTGCAAACTCGTGGAAGTTGGTTCTGATTGAGATCTACTTAATTTTCATACCAAGTAAAGAATCGCAACAACTTAAAGTAAACTAACCAAAAAATATTTATATTCTCTATAGCAAGAAGTCCACGGAACTTACCAGCTTTAGTTTTAGCTAGAGATGGCTGTACAACAACATGCATTATTATAACACTCCCAGCAATTTCACCAAAAGGTACTTTACATTGACCAACAGTCTTGTTGTTTTCCAAGATTTTACCAGAATTAATCAATTTCACTTCATTAGCTGACTTTGGCACAACCGTTTTACCTACACAAGGGGAAAAGCAACAGAGAAAGAAAAGAAAAGAGAGAACACGTGTCATAACCTAACTTCATTAAGTTGTAGAAAAAGGGCCCAAACCCAAATGCATAATCATAACAAGTTGACTGAATAGTTGGAGACATAACATGATAAAATTCACCACAAGGCTGTCATATATAAAAGTCCATACCTCAGAATGTCAATGATTAATCACCTAGTTTTAGTCAGGAAACGTCACCAAACTTCCTTTTAAATTGAAAAAGTGAAGAGCCCAATTTTTTCATACAAAGAGTTTGATTACAACTTTCTAATGTAATGCTTCTGAATTTAATGTTGTGATTGGTATTTAACAAAAAATATTGTGATTGAGTCGATGACATTAAATGATATCAAACAAACTGGAAAGCTAAATAAGATATAAAATGAGCTAAAGACTAAATTCATGTTGGCCATCTTTAGTTCACCTAAGCATCTCCCAATCATTTTATATTTTCACAATAAGGGTGATAAGAAACAAGGTGAAAAGCTCGTAATGCATTTGCTCTCAAAAGCCAGAAGGAGTCAAAGACCTATATGCAACTTGTTGCAATATAAGGGTTCTTGTAAGAGACTTCATATGTTAGGAATCAGGTTGGGTTGGACTTTTACTACTTCCAAAACTCTTATGTTTTAATCCTTGAAGTCCTTCATTATCAATATAAATAAATAGGAATGTCAGAATGTTGTATCATAACATTATCATCATGTGATATAAACTATTTCTCCCTTTAACACCTTTTTCAAATATTTTCAACATTGAATCACACCAATGTCATTCATGACCAATTCCATCACAGTTTCAATTGCTGAATCTGAGTCCCAATATATCAAGAGCTCAATTTGTTTGGTCCTACTCTCCCAAATGAACTTTGTCAAGTAACTACAAACTTCTGTTAATTGAGCACCAACTACAACAACCACAATCTAGTTTTACCTCCTACTTATTCTTCCATAGTGTTTTCCAATCAACATTAGTGGTTCTGTTCACTTTTCTGGCGTGCTTTTCCTCTCTGACACTAATGCAATATCTAGTTCACCATCATGGCCTCCTTTCAACAGACTAATGGCACCATTCTAATCAGATGGTTTTCATTAGAAATTGTGCAAAACCTCTGAACCGCACACCCACATATACTTACTAGCTATATGCAGTGCCCTCAGTCTCATGTCCTACTGGATGACAGTGCATCCCATCCATATTCACAGCTGACCAGTTCAGATTCCCTTGCCTCAACTTTTCTGGCAGTTGCTAGCCTTGGGCACTGGTTTTAGCCACTCCTTAAACAGGTAGCCATGCTGTGCCAAGACTTCCAAGTTTACCTTCATTCAATTCAATTCAAGTCTTCTGGCCTGATTCATCCATGAGTTATAGATCCAATATGTATTTGGACCTGGTTATTACATCATGGAAAACCATACTCCGGTCTTTGTTCAGGTTTGGTCCTCTCAATTTGATACTTGTTCTTTTTCAAGAATAAACTTATTTCATATTTTAACATAACTTACAACTTCCAGAGGTATAATTGATTTCAGCAGTGCAAGAGATTTCTTGATAAAATTTTGTGTAATACCATTCACCAATATTGACATGTGAATTGGTAACCAAATCCTTAATTTCTATTAATATGTGATTGAGGAAGGTAGAAAATGGGTATCCTTCATCATAGTGGTCGTAATAGAATAACCATAGCAGTTCAGTAATATTTTACTCCATTTAACAAAACCAAGTGCTGCATGCTAGTATGAAAAAATTTGAGTGAAAATATTTTGTCCTCATTCTTCAGACTTCACACCCCAATAAGCTCACTTTGAAATTCATGAAACTAGCACAGATACGACAACAGAAAAAGTAAGCAATTCTGCAACTTTAATAATAATAATAACAATAATCATCAGTTATGAACCTATGACTGTGACAGTCCAATCTATGGTCTTTTTATACACAGGTTATGAACCCTTACTAGGGAAATATAATTCAAATTTTACTTGACACACCCAATCACAGTCTTTCCAACTATGTCAATACATACAGTTCTCAATGAAAGCTACAAATTCTGGACTCGCCAATTTTTAAGATAAATAAATTAAATAAGACTTTTCCCAGAACGCCAAAAATCAAACAATCCACAGCCATAAATGATCCTTTGAAACTTCAACGATCAGTCACATATGTTCACACTAGGATGGAAACCCGGAATTTTGAACACCCAAAGATGCATGCATAGATGGAACTCTCAAAACCGGACTATCCGATTAAAATATAAAGTTCCTAAAGACTGATTAACAAATTAACAATCAAAACTAAAGGAATGAGTAAACAAAAGTAAAAATTATGATGAACAATAATTGAAATTGATTTGGAGGCAAGTGAAGAGAGAGAGAGACCTTTGGGCCAATCGGAGACAATCCTCTGCTTAAGCATATCGACGGTGGCGGCGGATGAATACCTAAAGGGTCCGATGTCGGAGCCATCGTACAACCTAAACTTGATGTCAACCAAATCCTCTTCCGGCATTTGAATTGACTTGTTCTATATGTCTTCTCAACCCTTACCCTTACCCTAACCCTTCCTTCCTCGATTCCTAAAATTCCAATGAAGATTGATTCTATTTGATTCCGTTATCACACTAAATCGAATCTTCAGAGATCTGTAATTGAATTATCTACAGCGATGAAAGAGAAATTGAGCACTACCTTCACAGTTTGATCAGAGTGAAAACCATTCCGCCTTTTGACTTTATTCGCTACCTTTGCTGTGCAGTCACCTTTTTCTTCAGCTGCTTCTGTTGGTGAGCACTGAACGAACTCAACAACAATAAGGCAAAAATTAAATAACAAAATAAAATAAAAAATAAATAAATTGCTGAATTAAATTAACTGAAACCCGCAATCGCTCTTAACGGCTGAACCCGTTAGAATCGACGCGGCTTCAAACCCGTTAACGTCGAGATAAACGACGTCGTTTATTTAATCTTAAAAGAACCCTTACTTATATGGTTTTTTTATTTATTCATTTATTTAGGATCTAAAATTAGAAGTGAAAAAAAGTACTTCAGCCAATATAGTATAACAATAATCACTGATGTTAAATACAATTCACAATTTAAAAATACGATACGATTAAGTATACATTTCACGAAATATAAAACATTATAATAACAATAGTTAGTTGATCTATCTACAGTATATACTCTTTATCATCAGAATTTTTTGGAGTTAAGTTTGACATGTAGAATTGGATTTAAAAATGACTACTTCGAAATTAGGTTTTTTCCTTTTCGATGCATCATGATATTATACTTTTTGACATATGAATATTTAATCATTTCATTATCACCATATGTATTTTAACTTTAAAGTTATACATGTTACTAATTCCCTGTTTCATGTATATGTGTATACTTTGTAGCCAAAGACATAATATTTTATTTATTAGGTTTTATTTATTAGATATTAAAGGTTAATATATTTTTGTTAATAAGTTATAGTATGTTAGTTTTTTTATATGTTATTTCTATTAATTTGTTATTTTTTGTTTTATTTTTTATTATATATACAGTGTAATTATAAAACATGAATAATAACTTTTCTTTCATTTTGGTGCTATTTAGTTTCTTGGTACTCAGAATTTGAAGCTAGATTAAGGAGTTTACATATTTATCATTGTGGGCTCAAAGTAAACCATAAAATATCTTTAACAAGGTATGGTTTGGTTTATGCATTATTATGTAGCAACGATGTTCTAATGTTGCATAAGCTTGGGACAAACCTAAAAGTAAGGCAAAATAGTTGTTTCATACATGATTATAATGTTCAATAGATCCTTAACTATTGAACTAACATGGCAATATATATTGAATTAGGGAGTGAATGAACAACTATCAATCTCATAAATATGAAAAGTGGATTAAGCTGTTAAATTGTCTATGCCACAGCCGACTTCAACTTTTATATTATAAACAGATATAATGATAGCAAATTACTAAAAAAAGAGGTAGCAGACAGCAGATGCTCCACATATGTTGACATGAAAGAAGAATTCTTTACATTCAGAAGACGAAAATTTAAATCTGCATATGAAATATATGAAGGTAGTGAAGAAAGATACTAATGGCACATCAAGACTTAGCATTGAACCAACATGTTGTTCCTGGAATGTTGTTTTTGAAAGAAGTGTTGGAAGTGCTAAAGAAAAACCAATTTACAATATATTTACAGTATATAAGTGATTGTAAACCTCACACAAATTAGTTTTGTAAAGTTGAATAAGGCTTAAAATCTATTAACTTACAAAAAGAGAAAGTGGGAACTAGTTACTCCCCTTAATTTTCATCTTGATAGGGTTTGGCTGCATTGAGCATTTCTGATGCTGAGTTCATTTTAGATGAGCGTTAACACTCTGATTTGTTGAGTACATTTTGGCTCATTATATAATTGCTGCACACATTGAAGGTTCCATGGATGATATAGATATAAATATTTCCTTGTAAAGAAGATGCATTTTAGGTTTAATGATGGAAATGAGTTAGTTATGCCCACTGAAGTGTTTGTAGAAAAGCTGTGACCTACATCCACATGCCCTCACATACACGTTCACTGCATTCATACGTCAATTTGACTCATGGATTCTTTTTGCCCCAGTCAAGACATATCAAGGTGAGACATTCTTGAAATGTAGACTATATTGAATGTACTCTAAGACAACAAAAGTCTTGTTTCCTCATTCCTGTCAGATCACAAACTGTTATACTCATTACTCAGACAGTGTCATGTCTTTTTTCACATTCTTTTCTTTTTTACGTTTTTTTTCGTCCCAGTTACTTATTCCCGATGCCGAAGCCATATATACATTGGTCGTGCAATACTTCACAGGTGCGATCATATCAGCACTAATGCATCGGATTCCATCAAAACTCCGCAGTTAAGCTCGCTTAGGCGAGAGTAGTACTAGGATGGGTGATCTCCTGGGAAGTCCTCATGTTGTACCTCTTTTTTCACATTCTTTTCTTTTTTACGTTTTTTTTCGTCCAAGTTACTTATTCCCGATGCCGAAGCCATATATATATTGATCGTGCAATACTTCACAGGTGCGATCATATCAGCACTAATGCGTCGGATCCCATCAGAACTCCGCAGTTAAGCTTGCTTAGGCGAGAGTAGTACTAGGATGGGTGACCTCTTGGGAAGTCCTCGTGTTGCACCTCTTTTTTCAAATTCTTTTCTTTTTTACGTTTTTTTACGTTCCAGTTACTTATTCCCGATGCCGAAGCCATATATACATTGATCGTGCAATACTTCACAGGTGTGATCATACCAGCACTAATGCACCCGATCCCATCAGAACTCCGCAGTTAAGCGTGCTTGAGCAAGAGTAGTACTAGGATGGGTGACACATATTTATGATATGATTTGGGTGTACTTGATTAAGATGAAGAGTTGTTCACTGGAAATCTTTATAAAATTTAAAGCTCATGTTGAAAAGGAAAGTGGAAGACAGTTGAAGATTCTCAGAACAGATAGGGGAGGAGAATACACCTCTACTACCTTTGAGAGCCACTACCAAGAGTGTGGAATCAGTCATAAGATCATCGCACTATACACTCCTCAGCATAATGGGCTTGCAGAGAGGAGGACATGATGATTCTTAATATGGCTAGGAGTATGATAAAGGAGATAGCGTTGCCACAAACATTGTGGGTGTGAGGCAGTGTCCACGTCCTTAACAGATGTTCAACGAAGAAATTAGAAGGGAAAGTGCCATTTGAAGCGTGGACAGGCGAGAAACCGAGAGTTAGCCACTTTAAGGTGTTTGATTCAGTCGCTTTTGCGCATGTCCTTGACCAACGAAGATCGAAGCTGTAGGATAAGAGTGAGGCAATGATATCCATTGGTTATCACTCTACTAGAGCTTATAAGTTTTTCGATCAAAGTAAAGAGAAGGTTGTCTTGAGCAGAGACGTAATGATCCTAGAGGATGGGAGTTGGAACTAGAAACAAAAGTACATCAGTCTTGTGAAGACTACAATGCTTGGTGATAATACCATCTTAGTAGATCCAGGGAATACCTTTAGGAATAATGGAGGAGTGCAAAACTATGAAAATGGTAGACTACAAAGACAACACATGCTGCCACAAAGGTCGGGGTTGGAGGTTTCGCGGGGTCCGGGGGTCCGGGGGTTCGGGGGTCACATGGTCGGGGGGGTCGAGTGAGTAATTTAAATTCTCATGAGAAATTGAAATTCTCATCTCATGAGTAATTCAAATTCTCATCTCATGAGCAATTCAAATTCTCATCTCATGAGTAATTCAAATTCTCATCTCATGAGAAATTCAAATTCTCATCTCATGAGAAATTCAAATTCTCATCTCATGAGAAATTCAAATTCTCATCTCATGAG